>NW_027332202.1:0-130507 GCF_040802235.1 Manis javanica | reverse complement strand
AGGTTGTGTGTGTGTTTGGTTGAGTTCTGCGTGTGATGTGAGATGTGTGTGGTCTGTGTGTGTGGCTGTGCTTGTTTGCGTGCCTCCTGGTGTGCATTGTGTGTGCTCATTGCAGTGTGATTTGCGTGAATTGTGCGCTCTTCTGCCCTGCGATGTTTGAGGTGTGCGTTGTTCTCTGTGTTGTGCCGTGTGCGTGTTGAGAGGTTCTGTGTGTGTGTGTGTGTGTGTGTGTGTGTGTGTGTGTGTGTATGTATGTGTGGTGTGCAGTGGTTGCGTTGCTCTGTGTGTGTGTTGTTGCATTGTTGATGTTATTGAGTTGTGTGTGTGATGAGTTGCGATATTATTACTTTCGGTGTGTGATGCTTGTGTGTGCCGTGTGATGTGTTGTTCTGTGATTTGTGTTTGTGTTGTGTGTATTCTACTCTGTTCTGTGGCCTGTGCGTTTTGCAAGTTGAGTGAGATATTTTGCGTGTTATGACTGATACCTTCGTGTATGTGTTGCGTGTTTGGCATTGTGCATTCTGGTGAGGCTCTGCGCGCTGTACGTGCTGTGTGTGTCTGGAGTGGTGTGTGTAGTGTGTGAAATGGGCGTTGCATGAACTCGGTGTTCTTTCTGTCGTGGTTTGTGTGCGTTTCGCATGTGGGTTTTCTATGTGGGTGGTTGCGTTTGACAGTTTGTGCGTGTGGTCGGCTCTTGGAGTAGTGAGTGCAATTTGTGATGTGGGTACTGTGTACGGTCAAGCTCGGTCCGTGTGCCTCACTGTGCGTGTTATGTTGTGTTCCCTCGAGAGCCGTGGTTCCCGTGTGTGGTGGTGTGCAGTTATGTTCTCGGTGTGTGGTGGGGTTTGATGTGGAGTGTGATGTGCTGTTTGTGTGTTGAGGGACTTGTGCATTCAAGTGCACAGAAGACCGCCTCTCGTGCTTGTCCGTTCTCTCCACACGTTCGTAATCCTCCAGGCGGGCCTTTTCCCCTGAGGACGCAAAAAAGCCCCCTCACCCATTTCATCGCAAGGCCCTGAAGATGCCTTTGTCGGAACGTGTCAGAAACTGCTGCAGGAGAGAGAGCCTTATGCCAGACTTTGCTGGGGAAACGACTCACCGTGCACTGAGGCGACCCCTCCCTCCCTGAGAGAATACCAGGCTGCTTTCGCCTTGCGTGCAATATTCTCCTAGGGGATGAGGAAAAGAGTAAACATTGCAGTAGAAGGCGGTCTTCTCTGTACGCCCTTTATCTCGAGGGCGTAAGTGGGCTGCGATGAGGCCTTCGCACTAGACACACTAGGAAGTTGCAGAACGAGATGCTCTGAAGGAAGCAGCAGTGGAGGCAAGTCAGCTTTGCTCGGAAACTGAGCTTGCTACACGCTTTCCGTGTGTGTCCCGTGTGCCTGCACTCCAGGCACCTGAGTGAAGTCTCCTCCTGCGTAGAGCTCTCTTTTGCTGAGTGCCGGGCACTCGCTTGTGTGGCCATCGACGTGCGGCCTGGCTGTCGGGGGGAATGCCCGCATACAACGAATTTACCTTGTCGTGTGCTTTCCACGTCTGTCCCGCGTGCCTGCACTCTAAGTGCCCGCGTGGACTCTGCCGCGTAGAGCTCCCTTTCGCTGAGCGGCGGGGGTGCTCGCTTGTGTGGCCCCCTAGCGTGAGGCCTTGCCGAGGAAGCCCGGCTGTAAGGGAAATGCCCGCATGCAACGAATTTCGCGTGGAAACTTAAAAAGTCGCTTTTCCTGCGACTATGTGGCTGCTTCAGAGATGCCCAGGTTGGTCCGTGGGGTATGTGAGCCGATCTCCCATGCCACAGTCTGAGCATTGAAAACTAAGTGCCCGTCGGCTTCAGTCCCCAGGCATCGTGTCAGCAAGAGACATGTGTGTGCAAGCTGCTCCAGAGCCTGGTGGCAGATGGGCCCTGAGCCGCAGAGCTGTTGTCCTGCAGAGAAGGCCCTGACGCTGCCGGCTCAGCCCACGTGATCGGCTGCTCAGCCATATCCAGATTGGCGGCTAAACACTGCTGTGTGAAGGCGAGCTTCTGATATGTATTCACACTCCCAGGCACAAGACTACTATGACGAGGTCTTCTGCCCAGCCTCAGGGGAAGAGGCAGGGCAAGTTGCTTTCTGTACGGGCATTGGAAGCAGGACGTGTGGGCGTTCTGTTCAACAGGTTGAAAAGCCGGCAGCACCAAGCGGTTGAGGTGACGTTCGGCTGCGCGTGTTATGCGCATGATGAGGGATGTGCTGGCCGCGTGTGGTTGTGCTTGTTTTAGTATGTCTCATGGTGTGCTGCAGTAGGGCATCTGTGCAATGAATTTCATGTGTATTGTGAGCAGTTATGTGCCTTGATGTGGATGTGTCCGGTGTGTGTCATGCTTCTGTGTAGTGTGTGTTCCGTTCTGCGCTCCTGTGTGAGGCTGTCTGGGTGGTGTTGTCTCTACGTGGTTGTGTGCGTAGCGTGTAGTGTGTGAAATGAAAGGTATGCTGTCTCCTCTGTTGGTTGTGCGTTTCGCCTTTATGTCTGAGAGGGTTTTGCGCGTTTCGTGCGTCTGCGACTGTGACTGAGGTGTTGCTGTGTTTGAGTGGTTGCGTGTGTGTTACGTGTGTGATTTGAAACTGGTTGTCTGTGTGGTTGTGCTTGTTTCCTGTGCCTCATTGTGTGTGCTGTGGGTACTCTGCGAAATGTCGCTGGCGTGTGTTGTGAGCAGCTGCGTGCTTCGACGTGTCTGGTGTGCGTCCTGTGACTTGTGTTGATACACTCTGGGTTCTGTGTGTGTACGCGCTGCACAGTGCAGCCCGTGTGCATGGACGTGAGCGTGGGTTGTCTGTGCGTGGTCGTGCGTGCGATGCGTGGTGTGTGAAGTGTGCGCTACGTGGGGTTTCGTTGGATTTGTTGTGTGTGTGTGTGTGTGTGTGTGTGTGTGTCGCACTTGGTTTTGTATGTGGTGTGTCTGTTTTGCGTGTGTGATTGGGATTTGTGCTTGGCTGCGTTTGAGAGGTTGTGTGTGTGTTTGGTTGAGTTCTGCGTGTGATGTGAGATGTGTGTGGTCTGTGTGTGTGGCTGTGCTTGTTTGCGTGCCTCCTGGTGTGCATTGTGTGTGCTCATTGCAGTGTGATTTGCGTGAATTGTGCGCTCTTCTGCCCTGCGATGTTTGAGGTGTGCGTTGTTCTCTGTGTTGTGCCGTGTGCGTGTTGAGAGGTTCTGTGTGTGTGTGTGTGTGTGTGTGTGTGTGTGTGTGTGTGTGTTCTCTACGTACGTGTCTGCGGGTGTTGTGTGCGTTGTGGCTGCTCCTTGAGTGTGTGTTGCGTGTGGCTTTATGTGTGGTGTGCAGTGGTTGCGTTGCTCTGTGTGTGTGTTGTTGCATTGTTGATGTTATTGAGTTGTGTGTGTGATGAGTTGCGATATTATTACTTTCGGTGTGTGATGCTTGTGTGTGCCGTGTGATGTGTTGTTCTGTGATTTGTGTTTGTGTTGTGTGTATTCTACTCTGTTCTGTGGCCTGTGCGTTTTGCAAGTTGAGTGAGATATTTTGCGTGTTATGACTGATACCTTCGTGTATGTGTTGCGTGTTTGGCATTGTGCATTCTGTGAGGCTCTGCGCGCTGTACGTGCTGTGTGTGTCTGGAGTGGTGTGTGTAGTGTGTGAAATGGGCGTTGCATGAACTCGGTGTTCTTTCTGTCGTGGTTTGTGTGCGTTTCGCATGTGGGTTTCTATGTGGGTGGTTGCGTTTGACAGTTTGTGCGTGTGGTCGGCTCTTGGAGTAGTGAGTGCAATTTGTGATGTGGGTACTGTGTACGGTCAAGCTCGGTCCGTGTGCCTCACTGTGCGTGTTATGTTGTGTTCCCTCCGAGAGCCGTGGTTCCCGTGTGTGGTGGTGTGCAGTTATGTTCTCGGTGTGTGGTGGGGTTTGATGTGGAGTGTGATGTGCTGTTTGTGTGTTGAGGGACTTGTGCATTCAAGTGCACAGAAGACCGCCTCTCGTGCTTGTCCGTTCTCTCCACACGTTCGTAATCCTCCAGGCGGGCCTTTTCCCCTGAGGACGCAAAAAAGCCCCCTCACCCATTTCATCGCAAGGCCCTGAAGATGCCTTTGTCGGAACGTGTCAGAAACTGCTGCAGGAGAGAGAGCCTTATGCCAGACTTTGCTGGGGAAACGACTCACCGTGCACTGAGGCGACCCCTCCCTCCCTGAGAGAATACCAGGCTGCTTTCGCCTTGCGTGCAATATTCTCCTAGGGGATGAGGAAAAGAGTAAACATTGCAGTAGAAGGCGGTCTTCTCTGTACGCCCTTTATCTCGAGGGCGTAAGTGGGCTGCGATGAGGCCTTCGCACTAGACACACTAGGAAGTTGCAGAACGAGATGCTCTGAAGGAAGCAGCAGTGGAGGCAAGTCAGCTTTGCTCGGAAACTGAGCTTGCTACACGCTTTCCGTGTGTGTCCCGTGTGCCTGCACTCCAGGCACCTGAGTGAAGTCTCCTCCTGCGTAGAGCTCTCTTTTGCTGAGTGCCGGGCACTCGCTTGTGTGGCCATCGACGTGCGGCCTGGCTGTCGGGGGGAATGCCCGCATACAACGAATTTACCTTGTCGTGTGCTTTCCACGTCTGTCCCGCGTGCCTGCACTCTAAGTGCCCGCGTGGACTCTGCCGCGTAGAGCTCCCTTTCGCTGAGCGGCGGGGGTGCTCGCTTGTGTGGCCCCCTAGCGTGAGGCCTTGCCGAGGAAGCCCGGCTGTAAGGGAAATGCCCGCATGCAACGAATTTCGCGTGGAAACTTAAAAAGTCGCTTTTCCTGCGACTATGTGGCTGCTTCAGAGATGCCCAGGTTGGTCCGTGGGGTATGTGAGCCGATCTCCCATGCCACAGTCTGAGCATTGAAAACTAAGTGCCCGTCGGCTTCAGTCCCCAGGCATCGTGTCAGCAAGAGACATGTGTGTGCAAGCTGCTCCAGAGCCTGGTGGCAGATGGGCCCTGAGCCGCAGAGCTGTTGTCCTGCAGAGAAGGCCCTGACGCTGCCGGCTCAGCCCACGTGATCGGCTGCTCAGCCATATCCAGATTGGCGGCTAAACACTGCTGTGTGAAGGCGAGCTTCTGATATGTATTCACACTCCCAGGCACAAGACTACTATGACGAGGTCTTCTGCCCAGCCTCAGGGGAAGAGGCAGGGCAAGTTGCTTTCTGTACGGGCATTGGAAGCAGGACGTGTGGGCGTTCTGTTCAACAGGTTGAAAAGCCGGCAGCACCAAGCGGTTGAGGTGACGTTCGGCTGCGCGTGTTATGCGCATGATGAGGGATGTGCTGGCCGCGTGTGGTTGTGCTTGTTTTAGTATGTCTCATGGTGTGCTGCAGTAGGGCATCTGTGCAATGAATTTCATGTGTATTGTGAGCAGTTATGTGCCTTGATGTGGATGTGTCCGGTGTGTGTCATGCTTCTGTGTAGTGTGTGTTCCGTTCTGCGCTCCTGTGTGAGGCTGTCTGGGTGGTGTTGTCTCTACGTGGTTGTGTGCGTAGCGTGTAGTGTGTGAAATGAAAGGTATGCTGTCTCCTCTGTTGGTTGTGCGTTTCGCCTTTATGTCTGAGAGGGTTTTGCGCGTTTCGTGCGTCTGCGACTGTGACTGAGGTGTTGCTGTGTTTGAGTGGTTGCGTGTGTGTTACGTGTGTGATTTGAAACTGGTTGTCTGTGTGGTTGTGCTTGTTTCCTGTGCCTCATTGTGTGTGCTGTGGGTACTCTGCGAAATGTCGCTGGCGTGTGTTGTGAGCAGCTGCGTGCTTCGACGTGTCTGGTGTGCGTCCTGTGACTTGTGTTGATACACTCTGGGTTCTGTGTGTGTACGCGCTGCACAGTGCAGCCCGTGTGCATGGACGTGAGCGTGGGTTGTCTGTGCGTGGTCGTGCGTGCGATGCGTGGTGTGTGAAGTGTGCGCTACGTGGGTTTTCGTTGGTTTTTTTGTGTGTGTGTGTGTGTGTGTGTGTGTGTGTCGCACTTGGTTTTGTATGTGGTGTGTCTGTTTTGCGTGTGTGATTGGGATTTGTGCTTGGCTGCGTTTGAGAGGTTGTGTGTGTGTTTGGTTGAGTTCTGCGTGTGATGTGAGATGTGTGTGGTCTGTGTGTGTGGCTGTGCTTGTTTGCGTGCCTCCTGGTGTGCATTGTGTGTGCTCATTGCAGTGTGATTTGCGTGAATTGTGCGCTCTTCTGCCCTGCGATGTTTGAGGTGTGCGTTGTTCTCTGTGTTGTGCCGTGTGCGTGTTGAGAGGTTCTGTGTGTGTGTGTGTGTGTGTGTGTGTGTGTGTGTGTGTTCTCTACGTACGTGTCTGCGGGTGTTGTGTGCGTTGTGGCTGCTCCTTGAGTGTGTGTTGCGTGTGGCTTTATGTGTGGTGTGCAGTGGTTGCGTTGCTCTGTGTGTGTGTTGTTGCATTGTTGATGTTATTGAGTTGTGTGTGTGATGAGTTGCGATATTATTACTTTCGGTGTGTGATGCTTGTGTGTGCCGTGTGATGTGTTGTTCTGTGATTTGTGTTTGTGTTGTGTGTATTCTACTCTGTTCTGTGGCCTGTGCGTTTTGCAAGTTGAGTGAGATATTTTGCGTGTTATGACTGATACCTTCGTGTATGTGTTGCGTGTTTGGCATTGTGCATTCTGTGAGGCTCTGCGCGCTGTACGTGCTGTGTGTGTCTGGAGTGGTGTGTGTAGTGTGTGAAATGGGCGTTGCATGAACTCGGTGTTCTTTCTGTCGTGGTTTGTGTGCGTTTCGCATGTGGGTTTCTATGTGGGTGGTTGCGTTTGACAGTTTGTGCGTGTGGTCGGCTCTTGGAGTAGTGAGTGCAATTTGTGATGTGGGTACTGTGTACGGTCAAGCTCGGTCCGTGTGCCTCACTGTGCGTGTTATGTTGTGTTCCCTCCGAGAGCCGTGGTTCCCGTGTGTGGTGGTGTGCAGTTATGTTCTCGGTGTGTGGTGGGGTTTGATGTGGAGTGTGATGTGCTGTTTGTGTGTTGAGGGACTTGTGCATTCAAGTGCACAGAAGACCGCCTCTCGTGCTTGTCCGTTCTCTCCACACGTTCGTAATCCTCCAGGCGGGCCTTTTCCCCTGAGGACGCAAAAAAGCCCCCTCACCCATTTCATCGCAAGGCCCTGAAGATGCCTTTGTCGGAACGTGTCAGAAACTGCTGCAGGAGAGAGAGCCTTATGCCAGACTTTGCTGGGGAAACGACTCACCGTGCACTGAGGCGACCCCTCCCTCCCTGAGAGAATACCAGGCTGCTTTCGCCTTGCGTGCAATATTCTCCTAGGGGATGAGGAAAAGAGTAAACATTGCAGTAGAAGGCGGTCTTCTCTGTACGCCCTTTATCTCGAGGGCGTAAGTGGGCTGCGATGAGGCCTTCGCACTAGACACACTAGGAAGTTGCAGAACGAGATGCTCTGAAGGAAGCAGCAGTGGAGGCAAGTCAGCTTTGCTCGGAAACTGAGCTTGCTACACGCTTTCCGTGTGTGTCCCGTGTGCCTGCACTCCAGGCACCTGAGTGAAGTCTCCTCCTGCGTAGAGCTCTCTTTTGCTGAGTGCCGGGCACTCGCTTGTGTGGCCATCGACGTGCGGCCTGGCTGTCGGGGGGAATGCCCGCATACAACGAATTTACCTTGTCGTGTGCTTTCCACGTCTGTCCCGCGTGCCTGCACTCTAAGTGCCCGCGTGGACTCTGCCGCGTAGAGCTCCCTTTCGCTGAGCGGCGGGGGTGCTCGCTTGTGTGGCCCCCTAGCGTGAGGCCTTGCCGAGGAAGCCCGGCTGTAAGGGAAATGCCCGCATGCAACGAATTTCGCGTGGAAACTTAAAAAGTCGCTTTTCCTGCGACTATGTGGCTGCTTCAGAGATGCCCAGGTTGGTCCGTGGGGTATGTGAGCCGATCTCCCATGCCACAGTCTGAGCATTGAAAACTAAGTGCCCGTCGGCTTCAGTCCCCAGGCATCGTGTCAGCAAGAGACATGTGTGTGCAAGCTGCTCCAGAGCCTGGTGGCAGATGGGCCCTGAGCCGCAGAGCTGTTGTCCTGCAGAGAAGGCCCTGACGCTGCCGGCTCAGCCCACGTGATCGGCTGCTCAGCCATATCCAGATTGGCGGCTAAACACTGCTGTGTGAAGGCGAGCTTCTGATATGTATTCACACTCCCAGGCACAAGACTACTATGACGAGGTCTTCTGCCCAGCCTCAGGGGAAGAGGCAGGGCAAGTTGCTTTCTGTACGGGCATTGGAAGCAGGACGTGTGGGCGTTCTGTTCAACAGGTTGAAAAGCCGGCAGCACCAAGCGGTTGAGGTGACGTTCGGCTGCGCGTGTTATGCGCATGATGAGGGATGTGCTGGCCGCGTGTGGTTGTGCTTGTTTTAGTATGTCTCATGGTGTGCTGCAGTAGGGCATCTGTGCAATGAATTTCATGTGTATTGTGAGCAGTTATGTGCCTTGATGTGGATGTGTCCGGTGTGTGTCATGCTTCTGTGTAGTGTGTGTTCCGTTCTGCGCTCCTGTGTGAGGCTGTCTGGGTGGTGTTGTCTCTACGTGGTTGTGTGCGTAGCGTGTAGTGTGTGAAATGAAAGGTATGCTGTCTCCTCTGTTGGTTGTGCGTTTCGCCTTTATGTCTGAGAGGGTTTTGCGCGTTTCGTGCGTCTGCGACTGTGACTGAGGTGTTGCTGTGTTTGAGTGGTTGCGTGTGTGTTACGTGTGTGATTTGAAACTGGTTGTCTGTGTGGTTGTGCTTGTTTCCTGTGCCTCATTGTGTGTGCTGTGGGTACTCTGCGAAATGTCGCTGGCGTGTGTTGTGAGCAGCTGCGTGCTTCGACGTGTCTGGTGTGCGTCCTGTGACTTGTGTTGATACACTCTGGGTTCTGTGTGTGTACGCGCTGCACAGTGCAGCCCGTGTGCATGGACGTGAGCGTGGGTTGTCTGTGCGTGGTCGTGCGTGCGATGCGTGGTGTGTGAAGTGTGCGCTACGTGGGTTTTCGTTGGTTTTGTGTGTGTGTGTGTGTGTGTGTGTGTGTGCCGCACTTGTTTTTGTATGTGGTGTGTTTTTTTTGCGTGTGTGTTTGGGATTTGTGCTTGGCTGCGTTTGAGAGGTTGTGTGTGTGTTTGGTTGAGTTCTGCGTGTGATGTGAGATGTGTGTGGTCTGTGTGTGTGGCTGTGCTTGTTTGCGTGCCTCCTGGTGTGCATTGTGTGTGCTCATTGCAGTGTGATTTGCGTGAATTGTGCGCTCTTCTGCCCTGCGATGTTTGAGGTGTGCGTTGTTCTCTGTGTTGTGCCGTGTGCGTGTTGAGAGGTTGTGTGTGTGTGTGTGTGTGTGTGTGTGTGTGTTCTCTACGTACGTGTCTGCGGGTGTTGTGTGCGTTGTGGCTGCTCCTTGAGTGTGTGTTGCGTGTGGCTTTATGTGTGGTGTGCAGTGGTTGCGTTGCTCTGTGTGTGTGTTGTTGCATTGTTGATGTTATTGAGTTGTGTGTGTGATGAGTTGCGATATTATTACTTTCGGTGTGTGATGCTTGTGTGTGCCGTGTGATGTGTTGTTCTGTGATTTGTGTTTGTGTTGTGTGTATTCTACTCTGTTCTGTGGCCTGTGCGTTTTGCAAGTTGAGTGAGATATTTTGCGTGTTATGACTGATACCTTCGTGTATGTGTTGCGTGTTTGGCATTGTGCATTCTGTGAGGCTCTGCGCGCTGTACGTGCTGTGTGTGTCTGGAGTGGTGTGTGTAGTGTGTGAAATGGGCGTTGCATGAACTCGGTGTTCTTTCTGTCGTGGTTTGTGTGCGTTTCGCATGTGGGTTTCTATGTGGGTGGTTGCGTTTGACAGTTTGTGCGTGTGGTCGGCTCTTGGAGTAGTGAGTGCAATTTGTGATGTGGGTACTGTGTACGGTCAAGCTCGGTCCGTGTGCCTCACTGTGCGTGTTATGTTGTGTTCCCTCCGAGAGCCGTGGTTCCCGTGTGTGGTGGTGTGCAGTTATGTTCTCGGTGTGTGGTGGGGTTTGATGTGGAGTGTGATGTGCTGTTTGTGTGTTGAGGGACTTGTGCATTCAAGTGCACAGAAGACCGCCTCTCGTGCTTGTCCGTTCTCTCCACACGTTCGTAATCCTCCAGGCGGGCCTTTTCCCCTGAGGACGCAAAAAAGCCCCCTCACCCATTTCATCGCAAGGCCCTGAAGATGCCTTTGTCGGAACGTGTCAGAAACTGCTGCAGGAGAGAGAGCCTTATGCCAGACTTTGCTGGGGAAACGACTCACCGTGCACTGAGGCGACCCCTCCCTCCCTGAGAGAATACCAGGCTGCTTTCGCCTTGCGTGCAATATTCTCCTAGGGGATGAGGAAAAGAGTAAACATTGCAGTAGAAGGCGGTCTTCTCTGTACGCCCTTTATCTCGAGGGCGTAAGTGGGCTGCGATGAGGCCTTCGCACTAGACACACTAGGAAGTTGCAGAACGAGATGCTCTGAAGGAAGCAGCAGTGGAGGCAAGTCAGCTTTGCTCGGAAACTGAGCTTGCTACACGCTTTCCGTGTGTGTCCCGTGTGCCTGCACTCCAGGCACCTGAGTGAAGTCTCCTCCTGCGTAGAGCTCTCTTTTGCTGAGTGCCGGGCACTCGCTTGTGTGGCCATCGACGTGCGGCCTGGCTGTCGGGGGGAATGCCCGCATACAACGAATTTACCTTGTCGTGTGCTTTCCACGTCTGTCCCGCGTGCCTGCACTCTAAGTGCCCGCGTGGACTCTGCCGCGTAGAGCTCCCTTTCGCTGAGCGGCGGGGGTGCTCGCTTGTGTGGCCCCCTAGCGTGAGGCCTTGCCGAGGAAGCCCGGCTGTAAGGGAAATGCCCGCATGCAACGAATTTCGCGTGGAAACTTAAAAAGTCGCTTTTCCTGCGACTATGTGGCTGCTTCAGAGATGCCCAGGTTGGTCCGTGGGGTATGTGAGCCGATCTCCCATGCCACAGTCTGAGCATTGAAAACTAAGTGCCCGTCGGCTTCAGTCCCCAGGCATCGTGTCAGCAAGAGACATGTGTGTGCAAGCTGCTCCAGAGCCTGGTGGCAGATGGGCCCTGAGCCGCAGAGCTGTTGTCCTGCAGAGAAGGCCCTGACGCTGCCGGCTCAGCCCACGTGATCGGCTGCTCAGCCATATCCAGATTGGCGGCTAAACACTGCTGTGTGAAGGCGAGCTTCTGATATGTATTCACACTCCCAGGCACAAGACTACTATGACGAGGTCTTCTGCCCAGCCTCAGGGGAAGAGGCAGGGCAAGTTGCTTTCTGTACGGGCATTGGAAGCAGGACGTGTGGGCGTTCTGTTCAACAGGTTGAAAAGCCGGCAGCACCAAGCGGTTGAGGTGACGTTCGGCTGCGCGTGTTATGCGCATGATGAGGGATGTGCTGGCCGCGTGTGGTTGTGCTTGTTTTAGTATGTCTCATGGTGTGCTGCAGTAGGGCATCTGTGCAATGAATTTCATGTGTATTGTGAGCAGTTATGTGCCTTGATGTGGATGTGTCCGGTGTGTGTCATGCTTCTGTGTAGTGTGTGTTCCGTTCTGCGCTCCTGTGTGAGGCTGTCTGGGTGGTGTTGTCTCTACGTGGTTGTGTGCGTAGCGTGTAGTGTGTGAAATGAAAGGTATGCTGTCTCCTCTGTTGGTTGTGCGTTTCGCCTTTATGTCTGAGAGGGTTTTGCGCGTTTCGTGCGTCTGCGACTGTGACTGAGGTGTTGCTGTGTTTGAGTGGTTGCGTGTGTGTTACGTGTGTGATTTGAAACTGGTTGTCTGTGTGGTTGTGCTTGTTTCCTGTGCCTCATTGTGTGTGCTGTGGGTACTCTGCGAAATGTCGCTGGCGTGTGTTGTGAGCAGCTGCGTGCTTCGACGTGTCTGGTGTGCGTCCTGTGACTTGTGTTGATACACTCTGGGTTCTGTGTGTGTACGCGCTGCACAGTGCAGCCCGTGTGCATGGACGTGAGCGTGGGTTGTCTGTGCGTGGTCGTGCGTGCGATGCGTGGTGTGTGAAGTGTGCGCTACGTGGTTTTTCTTTGGTTTTTTGTGTGTGTGTGTGTGTGTGTGTGTGTGTGTCGCACTTGGTTTTGTATGTGGTGTGTCTGTTTTGCGTGTGTGATTGGGATTTGTGCTTGGCTGCGTTTGAGAGGTTGTGTGTGTGTTTGGTTGAGTTCTGCGTGTGATGTGAGATGTGTGTGGTCTGTGTGTGTGGCTGTGCTTGTTTGCGTGCCTCCTGGTGTGCATTGTGTGTGCTCATTGCAGTGTGATTTGCGTGAATTGTGCGCTCTTCTGCCCTGCGATGTTTGAGGTGTGCGTTGTTCTCTGTGTTGTGCCGTGTGCGTGTTGAGAGGTTCTGTGTGTGTGTGTGTGTGTGTGTGTGTGTGTGTTCTCTACGTACGTGTCTGCGGGTGTTGTGTGCGTTGTGGCTGCTCCTTGAGTGTGTGTTGCGTGTGGCTTTATGTGTGGTGTGCAGTGGTTGCGTTGCTCTGTGTGTGTGTTGTTGCATTGTTGATGTTATTGAGTTGTGTGTGTGATGAGTTGCGATATTATTACTTTCGGTGTGTGATGCTTGTGTGTGCCGTGTGATGTGTTGTTCTGTGATTTGTGTTTGTGTTGTGTGTATTCTACTCTGTTCTGTGGCCTGTGCGTTTTGCAAGTTGAGTGAGATATTTTGCGTGTTATGACTGATACCTTCGTGTATGTGTTGCGTGTTTGGCATTGTGCATTCTGTGAGGCTCTGCGCGCTGTACGTGCTGTGTGTGTCTGGAGTGGTGTGTGTAGTGTGTGAAATGGGCGTTGCATGAACTCGGTGTTCTTTCTGTCGTGGTTTGTGTGCGTTTCGCATGTGGGTTTCTATGTGGGTGGTTGCGTTTGACAGTTTGTGCGTGTGGTCGGCTCTTGGAGTAGTGAGTGCAATTTGTGATGTGGGTACTGTGTACGGTCAAGCTCGGTCCGTGTGCCTCACTGTGCGTGTTATGTTGTGTTCCCTCCGAGAGCCGTGGTTCCCGTGTGTGGTGGTGTGCAGTTATGTTCTCGGTGTGTGGTGGGGTTTGATGTGGAGTGTGATGTGCTGTTTGTGTGTTGAGGGACTTGTGCATTCAAGTGCACAGAAGACCGCCTCTCGTGCTTGTCCGTTCTCTCCACACGTTCGTAATCCTCCAGGCGGGCCTTTTCCCCTGAGGACGCAAAAAAGCCCCCTCACCCATTTCATCGCAAGGCCCTGAAGATGCCTTTGTCGGAACGTGTCAGAAACTGCTGCAGGAGAGAGAGCCTTATGCCAGACTTTGCTGGGGAAACGACTCACCGTGCACTGAGGCGACCCCTCCCTCCCTGAGAGAATACCAGGCTGCTTTCGCCTTGCGTGCAATATTCTCCTAGGGGATGAGGAAAAGAGTAAACATTGCAGTAGAAGGCGGTCTTCTCTGTACGCCCTTTATCTCGAGGGCGTAAGTGGGCTGCGATGAGGCCTTCGCACTAGACACACTAGGAAGTTGCAGAACGAGATGCTCTGAAGGAAGCAGCAGTGGAGGCAAGTCAGCTTTGCTCGGAAACTGAGCTTGCTACACGCTTTCCGTGTGTGTCCCGTGTGCCTGCACTCCAGGCACCTGAGTGAAGTCTCCTCCTGCGTAGAGCTCTCTTTTGCTGAGTGCCGGGCACTCGCTTGTGTGGCCATCGACGTGCGGCCTGGCTGTCGGGGGGAATGCCCGCATACAACGAATTTACCTTGTCGTGTGCTTTCCACGTCTGTCCCGCGTGCCTGCACTCTAAGTGCCCGCGTGGACTCTGCCGCGTAGAGCTCCCTTTCGCTGAGCGGCGGGGGTGCTCGCTTGTGTGGCCCCCTAGCGTGAGGCCTTGCCGAGGAAGCCCGGCTGTAAGGGAAATGCCCGCATGCAACGAATTTCGCGTGGAAACTTAAAAAGTCGCTTTTCCTGCGACTATGTGGCTGCTTCAGAGATGCCCAGGTTGGTCCGTGGGGTATGTGAGCCGATCTCCCATGCCACAGTCTGAGCATTGAAAACTAAGTGCCCGTCGGCTTCAGTCCCCAGGCATCGTGTCAGCAAGAGACATGTGTGTGCAAGCTGCTCCAGAGCCTGGTGGCAGATGGGCCCTGAGCCGCAGAGCTGTTGTCCTGCAGAGAAGGCCCTGACGCTGCCGGCTCAGCCCACGTGATCGGCTGCTCAGCCATATCCAGATTGGCGGCTAAACACTGCTGTGTGAAGGCGAGCTTCTGATATGTATTCACACTCCCAGGCACAAGACTACTATGACGAGGTCTTCTGCCCAGCCTCAGGGGAAGAGGCAGGGCAAGTTGCTTTCTGTACGGGCATTGGAAGCAGGACGTGTGGGCGTTCTGTTCAACAGGTTGAAAAGCCGGCAGCACCAAGCGGTTGAGGTGACGTTCGGCTGCGCGTGTTATGCGCATGATGAGGGATGTGCTGGCCGCGTGTGGTTGTGCTTGTTTTAGTATGTCTCATGGTGTGCTGCAGTAGGGCATCTGTGCAATGAATTTCATGTGTATTGTGAGCAGTTATGTGCCTTGATGTGGATGTGTCCGGTGTGTGTCATGCTTCTGTGTAGTGTGTGTTCCGTTCTGCGCTCCTGTGTGAGGCTGTCTGGGTGGTGTTGTCTCTACGTGGTTGTGTGCGTAGCGTGTAGTGTGTGAAATGAAAGGTATGCTGTCTCCTCTGTTGGTTGTGCGTTTCGCCTTTATGTCTGAGAGGGTTTTGCGCGTTTCGTGCGTCTGCGACTGTGACTGAGGTGTTGCTGTGTTTGAGTGGTTGCGTGTGTGTTACGTGTGTGATTTGAAACTGGTTGTCTGTGTGGTTGTGCTTGTTTCCTGTGCCTCATTGTGTGTGCTGTGGGTACTCTGCGAAATGTCGCTGGCGTGTGTTGTGAGCAGCTGCGTGCTTCGACGTGTCTGGTGTGCGTCCTGTGACTTGTGTTGATACACTCTGGGTTCTGTGTGTGTACGCGCTGCACAGTGCAGCCCGTGTGCATGGACGTGAGCGTGGGTTGTCTGTGCGTGGTCGTGCGTGCGATGCGTGGTGTGTGAAGTGTGCGCTACGTGGGTTTTCGTTGGTTTTGTTTGTGTGTGTGTGTGTGTGTGTGTGTGTGTGTCGCACTTGGTTTTGTATGTGGTGTGTCTGTTTTGCGTGTGTGATTGGGATTTGTGCTTGGCTGCGTTTGAGAGGTTGTGTGTGTGTTTGGTTGAGTTCTGCGTGTGATGTGAGATGTGTGTGGTCTGTGTGTGTGGCTGTGCTTGTTTGCGTGCCTCCTGGTGTGCATTGTGTGTGCTCATTGCAGTGTGATTTGCGTGAATTGTGCGCTCTTCTGCCCTGCGATGTTTGAGGTGTGCGTTGTTCTCTGTGTTGTGCCGTGTGCGTGTTGAGAGGTTTTGTGTGTGTGTGTGTGTGTGTGTGTGTGTGTGTTCTCTACGTACGTGTCTGCGGGTGTTGTGTGCGTTGTGGCTGCTCCTTGAGTGTGTGTTGCGTGTGGCTTTATGTGTGGTGTGCAGTGGTTGCGTTGCTCTGTGTGTGTGTTGTTGCATTGTTGATGTTATTGAGTTGTGTGTGTGATGAGTTGCGATATTATTACTTTCGGTGTGTGATGCTTGTGTGTGCCGTGTGATGTGTTGTTCTGTGATTTGTGTTTGTGTTGTGTGTATTCTACTCTGTTCTGTGGCCTGTGCGTTTTGCAAGTTGAGTGAGATATTTTGCGTGTTATGACTGATACCTTCGTGTATGTGTTGCGTGTTTGGCATTGTGCATTCTGTGAGGCTCTGCGCGCTGTACGTGCTGTGTGTGTCTGGAGTGGTGTGTGTAGTGTGTGAAATGGGCGTTGCATGAACTCGGTGTTCTTTCTGTCGTGGTTTGTGTGCGTTTCGCATGTGGGTTTCTATGTGGGTGGTTGCGTTTGACAGTTTGTGCGTGTGGTCGGCTCTTGGAGTAGTGAGTGCAATTTGTGATGTGGGTACTGTGTACGGTCAAGCTCGGTCCGTGTGCCTCACTGTGCGTGTTATGTTGTGTTCCCTCCGAGAGCCGTGGTTCCCGTGTGTGGTGGTGTGCAGTTATGTTCTCGGTGTGTGGTGGGGTTTGATGTGGAGTGTGATGTGCTGTTTGTGTGTTGAGGGACTTGTGCATTCAAGTGCACAGAAGACCGCCTCTCGTGCTTGTCCGTTCTCTCCACACGTTCGTAATCCTCCAGGCGGGCCTTTTCCCCTGAGGACGCAAAAAAGCCCCCTCACCCATTTCATCGCAAGGCCCTGAAGATGCCTTTGTCGGAACGTGTCAGAAACTGCTGCAGGAGAGAGAGCCTTATGCCAGACTTTGCTGGGGAAACGACTCACCGTGCACTGAGGCGACCCCTCCCTCCCTGAGAGAATACCAGGCTGCTTTCGCCTTGCGTGCAATATTCTCCTAGGGGATGAGGAAAAGAGTAAACATTGCAGTAGAAGGCGGTCTTCTCTGTACGCCCTTTATCTCGAGGGCGTAAGTGGGCTGCGATGAGGCCTTCGCACTAGACACACTAGGAAGTTGCAGAACGAGATGCTCTGAAGGAAGCAGCAGTGGAGGCAAGTCAGCTTTGCTCGGAAACTGAGCTTGCTACACGCTTTCCGTGTGTGTCCCGTGTGCCTGCACTCCAGGCACCTGAGTGAAGTCTCCTCCTGCGTAGAGCTCTCTTTTGCTGAGTGCCGGGCACTCGCTTGTGTGGCCATCGACGTGCGGCCTGGCTGTCGGGGGGAATGCCCGCATACAACGAATTTACCTTGTCGTGTGCTTTCCACGTCTGTCCCGCGTGCCTGCACTCTAAGTGCCCGCGTGGACTCTGCCGCGTAGAGCTCCCTTTCGCTGAGCGGCGGGGGTGCTCGCTTGTGTGGCCCCCTAGCGTGAGGCCTTGCCGAGGAAGCCCGGCTGTAAGGGAAATGCCCGCATGCAACGAATTTCGCGTGGAAACTTAAAAAGTCGCTTTTCCTGCGACTATGTGGCTGCTTCAGAGATGCCCAGGTTGGTCCGTGGGGTATGTGAGCCGATCTCCCATGCCACAGTCTGAGCATTGAAAACTAAGTGCCCGTCGGCTTCAGTCCCCAGGCATCGTGTCAGCAAGAGACATGTGTGTGCAAGCTGCTCCAGAGCCTGGTGGCAGATGGGCCCTGAGCCGCAGAGCTGTTGTCCTGCAGAGAAGGCCCTGACGCTGCCGGCTCAGCCCACGTGATCGGCTGCTCAGCCATATCCAGATTGGCGGCTAAACACTGCTGTGTGAAGGCGAGCTTCTGATATGTATTCACACTCCCAGGCACAAGACTACTATGACGAGGTCTTCTGCCCAGCCTCAGGGGAAGAGGCAGGGCAAGTTGCTTTCTGTACGGGCATTGGAAGCAGGACGTGTGGGCGTTCTGTTCAACAGGTTGAAAAGCCGGCAGCACCAAGCGGTTGAGGTGACGTTCGGCTGCGCGTGTTATGCGCATGATGAGGGATGTGCTGGCCGCGTGTGGTTGTGCTTGTTTTAGTATGTCTCATGGTGTGCTGCAGTAGGGCATCTGTGCAATGAATTTCATGTGTATTGTGAGCAGTTATGTGCCTTGATGTGGATGTGTCCGGTGTGTGTCATGCTTCTGTGTAGTGTGTGTTCCGTTCTGCGCTCCTGTGTGAGGCTGTCTGGGTGGTGTTGTCTCTACGTGGTTGTGTGCGTAGCGTGTAGTGTGTGAAATGAAAGGTATGCTGTCTCCTCTGTTGGTTGTGCGTTTCGCCTTTATGTCTGAGAGGGTTTTGCGCGTTTCGTGCGTCTGCGACTGTGACTGAGGTGTTGCTGTGTTTGAGTGGTTGCGTGTGTGTTACGTGTGTGATTTGAAACTGGTTGTCTGTGTGGTTGTGCTTGTTTCCTGTGCCTCATTGTGTGTGCTGTGGGTACTCTGCGAAATGTCGCTGGCGTGTGTTGTGAGCAGCTGCGTGCTTCGACGTGTCTGGTGTGCGTCCTGTGACTTGTGTTGATACACTCTGGGTTCTGTGTGTGTACGCGCTGCACAGTGCAGCCCGTGTGCATGGACGTGAGCGTGGGTTGTCTGTGCGTGGTCGTGCGTGCGATGCGTGGTGTGTGAAGTGTGCGCTACGTGGGTTTTCGTTGGTTTTTGTTTTGTGTGTGTGTGTGTGTGTGTGTGTGTGTCGCACTTGGTTTTGTATGTGGTGTGTCTGTTTTGCGTGTGTGATTGGGATTTGTGCTTGGCTGCGTTTGAGAGGTTGTGTGTGTGTTTGGTTGAGTTCTGCGTGTGATGTGAGATGTGTGTGGTCTGTGTGTGTGGCTGTGCTTGTTTGCGTGCCTCCTGGTGTGCATTGTGTGTGCTCATTGCAGTGTGATTTGCGTGAATTGTGCGCTCTTCTGCCCTGCGATGTTTGAGGTGTGCGTTGTTCTCTGTGTTGTGCCGTGTGCGTGTTGAGAGGTTGTGTGTGTGTGTGTGTGTGTGTGTGTGTGTGTTCTCTACGTACGTGTCTGCGGGTGTTGTGTGCGTTGTGGCTGCTCCTTGAGTGTGTGTTGCGTGTGGCTTTATGTGTGGTGTGCAGTGGTTGCGTTGCTCTGTGTGTGTGTTGTTGCATTGTTGATGTTATTGAGTTGTGTGTGTGATGAGTTGCGATATTATTACTTTCGGTGTGTGATGCTTGTGTGTGCCGTGTGATGTGTTGTTCTGTGATTTGTGTTTGTGTTGTGTGTATTCTACTCTGTTCTGTGGCCTGTGCGTTTTGCAAGTTGAGTGAGATATTTTGCGTGTTATGACTGATACCTTCGTGTATGTGTTGCGTGTTTGGCATTGTGCATTCTGTGAGGCTCTGCGCGCTGTACGTGCTGTGTGTGTCTGGAGTGGTGTGTGTAGTGTGTGAAATGGGCGTTGCATGAACTCGGTGTTCTTTCTGTCGTGGTTTGTGTGCGTTTCGCATGTGGGTTTCTATGTGGGTGGTTGCGTTTGACAGTTTGTGCGTGTGGTCGGCTCTTGGAGTAGTGAGTGCAATTTGTGATGTGGGTACTGTGTACGGTCAAGCTCGGTCCGTGTGCCTCACTGTGCGTGTTATGTTGTGTTCCCTCCGAGAGCCGTGGTTCCCGTGTGTGGTGGTGTGCAGTTATGTTCTCGGTGTGTGGTGGGGTTTGATGTGGAGTGTGATGTGCTGTTTGTGTGTTGAGGGACTTGTGCATTCAAGTGCACAGAAGACCGCCTCTCGTGCTTGTCCGTTCTCTCCACACGTTCGTAATCCTCCAGGCGGGCCTTTTCCCCTGAGGACGCAAAAAAGCCCCCTCACCCATTTCATCGCAAGGCCCTGAAGATGCCTTTGTCGGAACGTGTCAGAAACTGCTGCAGGAGAGAGAGCCTTATGCCAGACTTTGCTGGGGAAACGACTCACCGTGCACTGAGGCGACCCCTCCCTCCCTGAGAGAATACCAGGCTGCTTTCGCCTTGCGTGCAATATTCTCCTAGGGGATGAGGAAAAGAGTAAACATTGCAGTAGAAGGCGGTCTTCTCTGTACGCCCTTTATCTCGAGGGCGTAAGTGGGCTGCGATGAGGCCTTCGCACTAGACACACTAGGAAGTTGCAGAACGAGATGCTCTGAAGGAAGCAGCAGTGGAGGCAAGTCAGCTTTGCTCGGAAACTGAGCTTGCTACACGCTTTCCGTGTGTGTCCCGTGTGCCTGCACTCCAGGCACCTGAGTGAAGTCTCCTCCTGCGTAGAGCTCTCTTTTGCTGAGTGCCGGGCACTCGCTTGTGTGGCCATCGACGTGCGGCCTGGCTGTCGGGGGGAATGCCCGCATACAACGAATTTACCTTGTCGTGTGCTTTCCACGTCTGTCCCGCGTGCCTGCACTCTAAGTGCCCGCGTGGACTCTGCCGCGTAGAGCTCCCTTTCGCTGAGCGGCGGGGGTGCTCGCTTGTGTGGCCCCCTAGCGTGAGGCCTTGCCGAGGAAGCCCGGCTGTAAGGGAAATGCCCGCATGCAACGAATTTCGCGTGGAAACTTAAAAAGTCGCTTTTCCTGCGACTATGTGGCTGCTTCAGAGATGCCCAGGTTGGTCCGTGGGGTATGTGAGCCGATCTCCCATGCCACAGTCTGAGCATTGAAAACTAAGTGCCCGTCGGCTTCAGTCCCCAGGCATCGTGTCAGCAAGAGACATGTGTGTGCAAGCTGCTCCAGAGCCTGGTGGCAGATGGGCCCTGAGCCGCAGAGCTGTTGTCCTGCAGAGAAGGCCCTGACGCTGCCGGCTCAGCCCACGTGATCGGCTGCTCAGCCATATCCAGATTGGCGGCTAAACACTGCTGTGTGAAGGCGAGCTTCTGATATGTATTCACACTCCCAGGCACAAGACTACTATGACGAGGTCTTCTGCCCAGCCTCAGGGGAAGAGGCAGGGCAAGTTGCTTTCTGTACGGGCATTGGAAGCAGGACGTGTGGGCGTTCTGTTCAACAGGTTGAAAAGCCGGCAGCACCAAGCGGTTGAGGTGACGTTCGGCTGCGCGTGTTATGCGCATGATGAGGGATGTGCTGGCCGCGTGTGGTTGTGCTTGTTTTAGTATGTCTCATGGTGTGCTGCAGTAGGGCATCTGTGCAATGAATTTCATGTGTATTGTGAGCAGTTATGTGCCTTGATGTGGATGTGTCCGGTGTGTGTCATGCTTCTGTGTAGTGTGTGTTCCGTTCTGCGCTCCTGTGTGAGGCTGTCTGGGTGGTGTTGTCTCTACGTGGTTGTGTGCGTAGCGTGTAGTGTGTGAAATGAAAGGTATGCTGTCTCCTCTGTTGGTTGTGCGTTTCGCCTTTATGTCTGAGAGGGTTTTGCGCGTTTCGTGCGTCTGCGACTGTGACTGAGGTGTTGCTGTGTTTGAGTGGTTGCGTGTGTGTTACGTGTGTGATTTGAAACTGGTTGTCTGTGTGGTTGTGCTTGTTTCCTGTGCCTCATTGTGTGTGCTGTGGGTACTCTGCGAAATGTCGCTGGCGTGTGTTGTGAGCAGCTGCGTGCTTCGACGTGTCTGGTGTGCGTCCTGTGACTTGTGTTGATACACTCTGGGTTCTGTGTGTGTACGCGCTGCACAGTGCAGCCCGTGTGCATGGACGTGAGCGTGGGTTGTCTGTGCGTGGTCGTGCGTGCGATGCGTGGTGTGTGAAGTGTGCGCTACGTGGGTTTTCGTTGGTTTTGTGTGTGTGTGTGTGTGTGTGTGTGTGTGTCGCACTTGGTTTTGTATGTGGTGTGTCTGTTTTGCGTGTGTGATTGGGATTTGTGCTTGGCTGCGTTTGAGAGGTTGTGTGTGTGTTTGGTTGAGTTCTGCGTGTGATGTGAGATGTGTGTGGTCTGTGTGTGTGGCTGTGCTTGTTTGCGTGCCTCCTGGTGTGCATTGTGTGTGCTCATTGCAGTGTGATTTGCGTGAATTGTGCGCTCTTCTGCCCTGCGATGTTTGAGGTGTGCGTTGTTCTCTGTGTTGTGCCGTGTGCGTGTTGAGAGGTTGTGTGTGTGTGTGTGTGTGTGTGTGTGTGTGTGTTCTCTACGTACGTGTCTGCGGGTGTTGTGTGCGTTGTGGCTGCTCCTTGAGTGTGTGTTGCGTGTGGCTTTATGTGTGGTGTGCAGTGGTTGCGTTGCTCTGTGTGTGTGTTGTTGCATTGTTGATGTTATTGAGTTGTGTGTGTGATGAGTTGCGATATTATTACTTTCGGTGTGTGATGCTTGTGTGTGCCGTGTGATGTGTTGTTCTGTGATTTGTGTTTGTGTTGTGTGTATTCTACTCTGTTCTGTGGCCTGTGCGTTTTGCAAGTTGAGTGAGATATTTTGCGTGTTATGACTGATACCTTCGTGTATGTGTTGCGTGTTTGGCATTGTGCATTCTGTGAGGCTCTGCGCGCTGTACGTGCTGTGTGTGTCTGGAGTGGTGTGTGTAGTGTGTGAAATGGGCGTTGCATGAACTCGGTGTTCTTTCTGTCGTGGTTTGTGTGCGTTTCGCATGTGGGTTTCTATGTGGGTGGTTGCGTTTGACAGTTTGTGCGTGTGGTCGGCTCTTGGAGTAGTGAGTGCAATTTGTGATGTGGGTACTGTGTACGGTCAAGCTCGGTCCGTGTGCCTCACTGTGCGTGTTATGTTGTGTTCCCTCCGAGAGCCGTGGTTCCCGTGTGTGGTGGTGTGCAGTTATGTTCTCGGTGTGTGGTGGGGTTTGATGTGGAGTGTGATGTGCTGTTTGTGTGTTGAGGGACTTGTGCATTCAAGTGCACAGAAGACCGCCTCTCGTGCTTGTCCGTTCTCTCCACACGTTCGTAATCCTCCAGGCGGGCCTTTTCCCCTGAGGACGCAAAAAAGCCCCCTCACCCATTTCATCGCAAGGCCCTGAAGATGCCTTTGTCGGAACGTGTCAGAAACTGCTGCAGGAGAGAGAGCCTTATGCCAGACTTTGCTGGGGAAACGACTCACCGTGCACTGAGGCGACCCCTCCCTCCCTGAGAGAATACCAGGCTGCTTTCGCCTTGCGTGCAATATTCTCCTAGGGGATGAGGAAAAGAGTAAACATTGCAGTAGAAGGCGGTCTTCTCTGTACGCCCTTTATCTCGAGGGCGTAAGTGGGCTGCGATGAGGCCTTCGCACTAGACACACTAGGAAGTTGCAGAACGAGATGCTCTGAAGGAAGCAGCAGTGGAGGCAAGTCAGCTTTGCTCGGAAACTGAGCTTGCTACACGCTTTCCGTGTGTGTCCCGTGTGCCTGCACTCCAGGCACCTGAGTGAAGTCTCCTCCTGCGTAGAGCTCTCTTTTGCTGAGTGCCGGGCACTCGCTTGTGTGGCCATCGACGTGCGGCCTGGCTGTCGGGGGGAATGCCCGCATACAACGAATTTACCTTGTCGTGTGCTTTCCACGTCTGTCCCGCGTGCCTGCACTCTAAGTGCCCGCGTGGACTCTGCCGCGTAGAGCTCCCTTTCGCTGAGCGGCGGGGGTGCTCGCTTGTGTGGCCCCCTAGCGTGAGGCCTTGCCGAGGAAGCCCGGCTGTAAGGGAAATGCCCGCATGCAACGAATTTCGCGTGGAAACTTAAAAAGTCGCTTTTCCTGCGACTATGTGGCTGCTTCAGAGATGCCCAGGTTGGTCCGTGGGGTATGTGAGCCGATCTCCCATGCCACAGTCTGAGCATTGAAAACTAAGTGCCCGTCGGCTTCAGTCCCCAGGCATCGTGTCAGCAAGAGACATGTGTGTGCAAGCTGCTCCAGAGCCTGGTGGCAGATGGGCCCTGAGCCGCAGAGCTGTTGTCCTGCAGAGAAGGCCCTGACGCTGCCGGCTCAGCCCACGTGATCGGCTGCTCAGCCATATCCAGATTGGCGGCTAAACACTGCTGTGTGAAGGCGAGCTTCTGATATGTATTCACACTCCCAGGCACAAGACTACTATGACGAGGTCTTCTGCCCAGCCTCAGGGGAAGAGGCAGGGCAAGTTGCTTTCTGTACGGGCATTGGAAGCAGGACGTGTGGGCGTTCTGTTCAACAGGTTGAAAAGCCGGCAGCACCAAGCGGTTGAGGTGACGTTCGGCTGCGCGTGTTATGCGCATGATGAGGGATGTGCTGGCCGCGTGTGGTTGTGCTTGTTTTAGTATGTCTCATGGTGTGCTGCAGTAGGGCATCTGTGCAATGAATTTCATGTGTATTGTGAGCAGTTATGTGCCTTGATGTGGATGTGTCCGGTGTGTGTCATGCTTCTGTGTAGTGTGTGTTCCGTTCTGCGCTCCTGTGTGAGGCTGTCTGGGTGGTGTTGTCTCTACGTGGTTGTGTGCGTAGCGTGTAGTGTGTGAAATGAAAGGTATGCTGTCTCCTCTGTTGGTTGTGCGTTTCGCCTTTATGTCTGAGAGGGTTTTGCGCGTTTCGTGCGTCTGCGACTGTGACTGAGGTGTTGCTGTGTTTGAGTGGTTGCGTGTGTGTTACGTGTGTGATTTGAAACTGGTTGTCTGTGTGGTTGTGCTTGTTTCCTGTGCCTCATTGTGTGTGCTGTGGGTACTCTGCGAAATGTCGCTGGCGTGTGTTGTGAGCAGCTGCGTGCTTCGACGTGTCTGGTGTGCGTCCTGTGACTTGTGTTGATACACTCTGGGTTCTGTGTGTGTACGCGCTGCACAGTGCAGCCCGTGTGCATGGACGTGAGCGTGGGTTGTCTGTGCGTGGTCGTGCGTGCGATGCGTGGTGTGTGAAGTGTGCGCTACGTGGGTTTTGGTTGGTTGTGTGTGTGTGTGTGTGTGTGTGTGTGTGTCGCACTTGGTTTTGTATGTGGTGTGTCTGTTTTGCGTGTGTGATTGGGATTTGTGCTTGGCTGCGTTTGAGAGGTTGTGTGTGTGTTTGGTTGAGTTCTGCGTGTGATGTGAGATGTGTGTGGTCTGTGTGTGTGGCTGTGCTTGTTTGCGTGCCTCCTGGTGTGCATTGTGTGTGCTCATTGCAGTGTGATTTGCGTGAATTGTGCGCTCTTCTGCCCTGCGATGTTTGAGGTGTGCGTTGTTCTCTGTGTTGTGCCGTGTGCGTGTTGAGAGGTTGTGTGTGTGTGTGTGTGTGTGTGTGTGTGTGTGTGTTCTCTACGTACGTGTCTGCGGGTGTTGTGTGCGTTGTGGCTGCTCCTTGAGTGTGTGTTGCGTGTGGCTTTATGTGTGGTGTGCAGTGGTTGCGTTGCTCTGTGTGTGTGTTGTTGCATTGTTGATGTTATTGAGTTGTGTGTGTGATGAGTTGCGATATTATTACTTTCGGTGTGTGATGCTTGTGTGTGCCGTGTGATGTGTTGTTCTGTGATTTGTGTTTGTGTTGTGTGTATTCTACTCTGTTCTGTGGCCTGTGCGTTTTGCAAGTTGAGTGAGATATTTTGCGTGTTATGACTGATACCTTCGTGTATGTGTTGCGTGTTTGGCATTGTGCATTCTGTGAGGCTCTGCGCGCTGTACGTGCTGTGTGTGTCTGGAGTGGTGTGTGTAGTGTGTGAAATGGGCGTTGCATGAACTCGGTGTTCTTTCTGTCGTGGTTTGTGTGCGTTTCGCATGTGGGTTTCTATGTGGGTGGTTGCGTTTGACAGTTTGTGCGTGTGGTCGGCTCTTGGAGTAGTGAGTGCAATTTGTGATGTGGGTACTGTGTACGGTCAAGCTCGGTCCGTGTGCCTCACTGTGCGTGTTATGTTGTGTTCCCTCCGAGAGCCGTGGTTCCCGTGTGTGGTGGTGTGCAGTTATGTTCTCGGTGTGTGGTGGGGTTTGATGTGGAGTGTGATGTGCTGTTTGTGTGTTGAGGGACTTGTGCATTCAAGTGCACAGAAGACCGCCTCTCGTGCTTGTCCGTTCTCTCCACACGTTCGTAATCCTCCAGGCGGGCCTTTTCCCCTGAGGACGCAAAAAAGCCCCCTCACCCATTTCATCGCAAGGCCCTGAAGATGCCTTTGTCGGAACGTGTCAGAAACTGCTGCAGGAGAGAGAGCCTTATGCCAGACTTTGCTGGGGAAACGACTCACCGTGCACTGAGGCGACCCCTCCCTCCCTGAGAGAATACCAGGCTGCTTTCGCCTTGCGTGCAATATTCTCCTAGGGGATGAGGAAAAGAGTAAACATTGCAGTAGAAGGCGGTCTTCTCTGTACGCCCTTTATCTCGAGGGCGTAAGTGGGCTGCGATGAGGCCTTCGCACTAGACACACTAGGAAGTTGCAGAACGAGATGCTCTGAAGGAAGCAGCAGTGGAGGCAAGTCAGCTTTGCTCGGAAACTGAGCTTGCTACACGCTTTCCGTGTGTGTCCCGTGTGCCTGCACTCCAGGCACCTGAGTGAAGTCTCCTCCTGCGTAGAGCTCTCTTTTGCTGAGTGCCGGGCACTCGCTTGTGTGGCCATCGACGTGCGGCCTGGCTGTCGGGGGGAATGCCCGCATACAACGAATTTACCTTGTCGTGTGCTTTCCACGTCTGTCCCGCGTGCCTGCACTCTAAGTGCCCGCGTGGACTCTGCCGCGTAGAGCTCCCTTTCGCTGAGCGGCGGGGGTGCTCGCTTGTGTGGCCCCCTAGCGTGAGGCCTTGCCGAGGAAGCCCGGCTGTAAGGGAAATGCCCGCATGCAACGAATTTCGCGTGGAAACTTAAAAAGTCGCTTTTCCTGCGACTATGTGGCTGCTTCAGAGATGCCCAGGTTGGTCCGTGGGGTATGTGAGCCGATCTCCCATGCCACAGTCTGAGCATTGAAAACTAAGTGCCCGTCGGCTTCAGTCCCCAGGCATCGTGTCAGCAAGAGACATGTGTGTGCAAGCTGCTCCAGAGCCTGGTGGCAGATGGGCCCTGAGCCGCAGAGCTGTTGTCCTGCAGAGAAGGCCCTGACGCTGCCGGCTCAGCCCACGTGATCGGCTGCTCAGCCATATCCAGATTGGCGGCTAAACACTGCTGTGTGAAGGCGAGCTTCTGATATGTATTCACACTCCCAGGCACAAGACTACTATGACGAGGTCTTCTGCCCAGCCTCAGGGGAAGAGGCAGGGCAAGTTGCTTTCTGTACGGGCATTGGAAGCAGGACGTGTGGGCGTTCTGTTCAACAGGTTGAAAAGCCGGCAGCACCAAGCGGTTGAGGTGACGTTCGGCTGCGCGTGTTATGCGCATGATGAGGGATGTGCTGGCCGCGTGTGGTTGTGCTTGTTTTAGTATGTCTCATGGTGTGCTGCAGTAGGGCATCTGTGCAATGAATTTCATGTGTATTGTGAGCAGTTATGTGCCTTGATGTGGATGTGTCCGGTGTGTGTCATGCTTCTGTGTAGTGTGTGTTCCGTTCTGCGCTCCTGTGTGAGGCTGTCTGGGTGGTGTTGTCTCTACGTGGTTGTGTGCGTAGCGTGTAGTGTGTGAAATGAAAGGTATGCTGTCTCCTCTGTTGGTTGTGCGTTTCGCCTTTATGTCTGAGAGGGTTTTGCGCGTTTCGTGCGTCTGCGACTGTGACTGAGGTGTTGCTGTGTTTGAGTGGTTGCGTGTGTGTTACGTGTGTGATTTGAAACTGGTTGTCTGTGTGGTTGTGCTTGTTTCCTGTGCCTCATTGTGTGTGCTGTGGGTACTCTGCGAAATGTCGCTGGCGTGTGTTGTGAGCAGCTGCGTGCTTCGACGTGTCTGGTGTGCGTCCTGTGACTTGTGTTGATACACTCTGGGTTCTGTGTGTGTACGCGCTGCACAGTGCAGCCCGTGTGCATGGACGTGAGCGTGGGTTGTCTGTGCGTGGTCGTGCGTGCGATGCGTGGTGTGTGAAGTGTGCGCTACGTGGGTTTTCGTTGGTTGTGTGTGTGTGTGTGTGTGTGTGTGTGTGTGTCGCACTTGGTTTTGTATGTGGTGTGTCTGTTTTGCGTGTGTGATTGGGATTTGTGCTTGGCTGCGTTTGAGAGGTTGTGTGTGTGTTTGGTTGAGTTCTGCGTGTGATGTGAGATGTGTGTGGTCTGTGTGTGTGGCTGTGCTTGTTTGCGTGCCTCCTGGTGTGCATTGTGTGTGCTCATTGCAGTGTGATTTGCGTGAATTGTGCGCTCTTCTGCCCTGCGATGTTTGAGGTGTGCGTTGTTCTCTGTGTTGTGCCGTGTGCGTGTTGAGAGGTTCTGTGTGTGTGTGTGTGTGTGTGTGTGTGTGTTCTCTACGTACGTGTCTGCGGGTGTTGTGTGCGTTGTGGCTGCTCCTTGAGTGTGTGTTGCGTGTGGCTTTATGTGTGGTGTGCAGTGGTTGCGTTGCTCTGTGTGTGTGTTGTTGCATTGTTGATGTTATTGAGTTGTGTGTGTGATGAGTTGCGATATTATTACTTTCGGTGTGTGATGCTTGTGTGTGCCGTGTGATGTGTTGTTCTGTGATTTGTGTTTGTGTTGTGTGTATTCTACTCTGTTCTGTGGCCTGTGCGTTTTGCAAGTTGAGTGAGATATTTTGCGTGTTATGACTGATACCTTCGTGTATGTGTTGCGTGTTTGGCATTGTGCATTCTGTGAGGCTCTGCGCGCTGTACGTGCTGTGTGTGTCTGGAGTGGTGTGTGTAGTGTGTGAAATGGGCGTTGCATGAACTCGGTGTTCTTTCTGTCGTGGTTTGTGTGCGTTTCGCATGTGGGTTTCTATGTGGGTGGTTGCGTTTGACAGTTTGTGCGTGTGGTCGGCTCTTGGAGTAGTGAGTGCAATTTGTGATGTGGGTACTGTGTACGGTCAAGCTCGGTCCGTGTGCCTCACTGTGCGTGTTATGTTGTGTTCCCTCCGAGAGCCGTGGTTCCCGTGTGTGGTGGTGTGCAGTTATGTTCTCGGTGTGTGGTGGGGTTTGATGTGGAGTGTGATGTGCTGTTTGTGTGTTGAGGGACTTGTGCATTCAAGTGCACAGAAGACCGCCTCTCGTGCTTGTCCGTTCTCTCCACACGTTCGTAATCCTCCAGGCGGGCCTTTTCCCCTGAGGACGCAAAAAAGCCCCCTCACCCATTTCATCGCAAGGCCCTGAAGATGCCTTTGTCGGAACGTGTCAGAAACTGCTGCAGGAGAGAGAGCCTTATGCCAGACTTTGCTGGGGAAACGACTCACCGTGCACTGAGGCGACCCCTCCCTCCCTGAGAGAATACCAGGCTGCTTTCGCCTTGCGTGCAATATTCTCCTAGGGGATGAGGAAAAGAGTAAACATTGCAGTAGAAGGCGGTCTTCTCTGTACGCCCTTTATCTCGAGGGCGTAAGTGGGCTGCGATGAGGCCTTCGCACTAGACACACTAGGAAGTTGCAGAACGAGATGCTCTGAAGGAAGCAGCAGTGGAGGCAAGTCAGCTTTGCTCGGAAACTGAGCTTGCTACACGCTTTCCGTGTGTGTCCCGTGTGCCTGCACTCCAGGCACCTGAGTGAAGTCTCCTCCTGCGTAGAGCTCTCTTTTGCTGAGTGCCGGGCACTCGCTTGTGTGGCCATCGACGTGCGGCCTGGCTGTCGGGGGGAATGCCCGCATACAACGAATTTACCTTGTCGTGTGCTTTCCACGTCTGTCCCGCGTGCCTGCACTCTAAGTGCCCGCGTGGACTCTGCCGCGTAGAGCTCCCTTTCGCTGAGCGGCGGGGGTGCTCGCTTGTGTGGCCCCCTAGCGTGAGGCCTTGCCGAGGAAGCCCGGCTGTAAGGGAAATGCCCGCATGCAACGAATTTCGCGTGGAAACTTAAAAAGTCGCTTTTCCTGCGACTATGTGGCTGCTTCAGAGATGCCCAGGTTGGTCCGTGGGGTATGTGAGCCGATCTCCCATGCCACAGTCTGAGCATTGAAAACTAAGTGCCCGTCGGCTTCAGTCCCCAGGCATCGTGTCAGCAAGAGACATGTGTGTGCAAGCTGCTCCAGAGCCTGGTGGCAGATGGGCCCTGAGCCGCAGAGCTGTTGTCCTGCAGAGAAGGCCCTGACGCTGCCGGCTCAGCCCACGTGATCGGCTGCTCAGCCATATCCAGATTGGCGGCTAAACACTGCTGTGTGAAGGCGAGCTTCTGATATGTATTCACACTCCCAGGCACAAGACTACTATGACGAGGTCTTCTGCCCAGCCTCAGGGGAAGAGGCAGGGCAAGTTGCTTTCTGTACGGGCATTGGAAGCAGGACGTGTGGGCGTTCTGTTCAACAGGTTGAAAAGCCGGCAGCACCAAGCGGTTGAGGTGACGTTCGGCTGCGCGTGTTATGCGCATGATGAGGGATGTGCTGGCCGCGTGTGGTTGTGCTTGTTTTAGTATGTCTCATGGTGTGCTGCAGTAGGGCATCTGTGCAATGAATTTCATGTGTATTGTGAGCAGTTATGTGCCTTGATGTGGATGTGTCCGGTGTGTGTCATGCTTCTGTGTAGTGTGTGTTCCGTTCTGCGCTCCTGTGTGAGGCTGTCTGGGTGGTGTTGTCTCTACGTGGTTGTGTGCGTAGCGTGTAGTGTGTGAAATGAAAGGTATGCTGTCTCCTCTGTTGGTTGTGCGTTTCGCCTTTATGTCTGAGAGGGTTTTGCGCGTTTCGTGCGTCTGCGACTGTGACTGAGGTGTTGCTGTGTTTGAGTGGTTGCGTGTGTGTTACGTGTGTGATTTGAAACTGGTTGTCTGTGTGGTTGTGCTTGTTTCCTGTGCCTCATTGTGTGTGCTGTGGGTACTCTGCGAAATGTCGCTGGCGTGTGTTGTGAGCAGCTGCGTGCTTCGACGTGTCTGGTGTGCGTCCTGTGACTTGTGTTGATACACTCTGGGTTCTGTGTGTGTACGCGCTGCACAGTGCAGCCCGTGTGCATGGACGTGAGCGTGGGTTGTCTGTGCGTGGTCGTGCGTGCGATGCGTGGTGTGTGAAGTGTGCGCTACGTGGGTTTTCGTTGTTTTTGTGTGTGTGTGTGTGTGTGTGTGTGTGTCGCACTTGGTTTTGTATGTGGTGTGTCTGTTTTGCGTGTGTGATTGGGATTTGTGCTTGGCTGCGTTTGAGAGGTTGTGTGTGTGTTTGGTTGAGTTCTGCGTGTGATGTGAGATGTGTGTGGTCTGTGTGTGTGGCTGTGCTTGTTTGCGTGCCTCCTGGTGTGCATTGTGTGTGCTCATTGCAGTGTGATTTGCGTGAATTGTGCGCTCTTCTGCCCTGCGATGTTTGAGGTGTGCGTTGTTCTCTGTGTTGTGCCGTGTGCGTGTTGAGAGGGTTGTGTGTGTGTGTGTGTGTGTGTGTGTGTGTGTGTGTTCTCTACGTACGTGTCTGCGGGTGTTGTGTGCGTTGTGGCTGCTCCTTGAGTGTGTGTTGCGTGTGGCTTTATGTGTGGTGTGCAGTGGTTGCGTTGCTCTGTGTGTGTGTTGTTGCATTGTTGATGTTATTGAGTTGTGTGTGTGATGAGTTGCGATATTATTACTTTCGGTGTGTGATGCTTGTGTGTGCCGTGTGATGTGTTGTTCTGTGATTTGTGTTTGTGTTGTGTGTATTCTACTCTGTTCTGTGGCCTGTGCGTTTTGCAAGTTGAGTGAGATATTTTGCGTGTTATGACTGATACCTTCGTGTATGTGTTGCGTGTTTGGCATTGTGCATTCTGTGAGGCTCTGCGCGCTGTACGTGCTGTGTGTGTCTGGAGTGGTGTGTGTAGTGTGTGAAATGGGCGTTGCATGAACTCGGTGTTCTTTCTGTCGTGGTTTGTGTGCGTTTCGCATGTGGGTTTCTATGTGGGTGGTTGCGTTTGACAGTTTGTGCGTGTGGTCGGCTCTTGGAGTAGTGAGTGCAATTTGTGATGTGGGTACTGTGTACGGTCAAGCTCGGTCCGTGTGCCTCACTGTGCGTGTTATGTTGTGTTCCCTCCGAGAGCCGTGGTTCCCGTGTGTGGTGGTGTGCAGTTATGTTCTCGGTGTGTGGTGGGGTTTGATGTGGAGTGTGATGTGCTGTTTGTGTGTTGAGGGACTTGTGCATTCAAGTGCACAGAAGACCGCCTCTCGTGCTTGTCCGTTCTCTCCACACGTTCGTAATCCTCCAGGCGGGCCTTTTCCCCTGAGGACGCAAAAAAGCCCCCTCACCCATTTCATCGCAAGGCCCTGAAGATGCCTTTGTCGGAACGTGTCAGAAACTGCTGCAGGAGAGAGAGCCTTATGCCAGACTTTGCTGGGGAAACGACTCACCGTGCACTGAGGCGACCCCTCCCTCCCTGAGAGAATACCAGGCTGCTTTCGCCTTGCGTGCAATATTCTCCTAGGGGATGAGGAAAAGAGTAAACATTGCAGTAGAAGGCGGTCTTCTCTGTACGCCCTTTATCTCGAGGGCGTAAGTGGGCTGCGATGAGGCCTTCGCACTAGACACACTAGGAAGTTGCAGAACGAGATGCTCTGAAGGAAGCAGCAGTGGAGGCAAGTCAGCTTTGCTCGGAAACTGAGCTTGCTACACGCTTTCCGTGTGTGTCCCGTGTGCCTGCACTCCAGGCACCTGAGTGAAGTCTCCTCCTGCGTAGAGCTCTCTTTTGCTGAGTGCCGGGCACTCGCTTGTGTGGCCATCGACGTGCGGCCTGGCTGTCGGGGGGAATGCCCGCATACAACGAATTTACCTTGTCGTGTGCTTTCCACGTCTGTCCCGCGTGCCTGCACTCTAAGTGCCCGCGTGGACTCTGCCGCGTAGAGCTCCCTTTCGCTGAGCGGCGGGGGTGCTCGCTTGTGTGGCCCCCTAGCGTGAGGCCTTGCCGAGGAAGCCCGGCTGTAAGGGAAATGCCCGCATGCAACGAATTTCGCGTGGAAACTTAAAAAGTCGCTTTTCCTGCGACTATGTGGCTGCTTCAGAGATGCCCAGGTTGGTCCGTGGGGTATGTGAGCCGATCTCCCATGCCACAGTCTGAGCATTGAAAACTAAGTGCCCGTCGGCTTCAGTCCCCAGGCATCGTGTCAGCAAGAGACATGTGTGTGCAAGCTGCTCCAGAGCCTGGTGGCAGATGGGCCCTGAGCCGCAGAGCTGTTGTCCTGCAGAGAAGGCCCTGACGCTGCCGGCTCAGCCCACGTGATCGGCTGCTCAGCCATATCCAGATTGGCGGCTAAACACTGCTGTGTGAAGGCGAGCTTCTGATATGTATTCACACTCCCAGGCACAAGACTACTATGACGAGGTCTTCTGCCCAGCCTCAGGGGAAGAGGCAGGGCAAGTTGCTTTCTGTACGGGCATTGGAAGCAGGACGTGTGGGCGTTCTGTTCAACAGGTTGAAAAGCCGGCAGCACCAAGCGGTTGAGGTGACGTTCGGCTGCGCGTGTTATGCGCATGATGAGGGATGTGCTGGCCGCGTGTGGTTGTGCTTGTTTTAGTATGTCTCATGGTGTGCTGCAGTAGGGCATCTGTGCAATGAATTTCATGTGTATTGTGAGCAGTTATGTGCCTTGATGTGGATGTGTCCGGTGTGTGTCATGCTTCTGTGTAGTGTGTGTTCCGTTCTGCGCTCCTGTGTGAGGCTGTCTGGGTGGTGTTGTCTCTACGTGGTTGTGTGCGTAGCGTGTAGTGTGTGAAATGAAAGGTATGCTGTCTCCTCTGTTGGTTGTGCGTTTCGCCTTTATGTCTGAGAGGGTTTTGCGCGTTTCGTGCGTCTGCGACTGTGACTGAGGTGTTGCTGTGTTTGAGTGGTTGCGTGTGTGTTACGTGTGTGATTTGAAACTGGTTGTCTGTGTGGTTGTGCTTGTTTCCTGTGCCTCATTGTGTGTGCTGTGGGTACTCTGCGAAATGTCGCTGGCGTGTGTTGTGAGCAGCTGCGTGCTTCGACGTGTCTGGTGTGCGTCCTGTGACTTGTGTTGATACACTCTGGGTTCTGTGTGTGTACGCGCTGCACAGTGCAGCCCGTGTGCATGGACGTGAGCGTGGGTTGTCTGTGCGTGGTCGTGCGTGCGATGCGTGGTGTGTGAAGTGTGCGCTACGTGGGTTTTCGTTGGTTTTGTGTGTGTGTGTGTGTGTGTGTGTGTGTGTCGCACTTGGTTTTGTATGTGGTGTGTCTGTTTTGCGTGTGTGATTGGGATTTGTGCTTGGCTGCGTTTGAGAGGTTGTGTGTGTGTTTGGTTGAGTTCTGCGTGTGATGTGAGATGTGTGTGGTCTGTGTGTGTGGCTGTGCTTGTTTGCGTGCCTCCTGGTGTGCATTGTGTGTGCTCATTGCAGTGTGATTTGCGTGAATTGTGCGCTCTTCTGCCCTGCGATGTTTGAGGTGTGCGTTGTTCTCTGTGTTGTGCCGTGTGCGTGTTGAGAGGTTCTGTGTGTGTGTGTGTGTGTGTGTGTGTGTGTGTGTGTGTTCTCTACGTACGTGTCTGCGGGTGTTGTGTGCGTTGTGGCTGCTCCTTGAGTGTGTGTTGCGTGTGGCTTTATGTGTGGTGTGCAGTGGTTGCGTTGCTCTGTGTGTGTGTTGTTGCATTGTTGATGTTATTGAGTTGTGTGTGTGATGAGTTGCGATATTATTACTTTCGGTGTGTGATGCTTGTGTGTGCCGTGTGATGTGTTGTTCTGTGATTTGTGTTTGTGTTGTGTGTATTCTACTCTGTTCTGTGGCCTGTGCGTTTTGCAAGTTGAGTGAGATATTTTGCGTGTTATGACTGATACCTTCGTGTATGTGTTGCGTGTTTGGCATTGTGCATTCTGTGAGGCTCTGCGCGCTGTACGTGCTGTGTGTGTCTGGAGTGGTGTGTGTAGTGTGTGAAATGGGCGTTGCATGAACTCGGTGTTCTTTCTGTCGTGGTTTGTGTGCGTTTCGCATGTGGGTTTCTATGTGGGTGGTTGCGTTTGACAGTTTGTGCGTGTGGTCGGCTCTTGGAGTAGTGAGTGCAATTTGTGATGTGGGTACTGTGTACGGTCAAGCTCGGTCCGTGTGCCTCACTGTGCGTGTTATGTTGTGTTCCCTCCGAGAGCCGTGGTTCCCGTGTGTGGTGGTGTGCAGTTATGTTCTCGGTGTGTGGTGGGGTTTGATGTGGAGTGTGATGTGCTGTTTGTGTGTTGAGGGACTTGTGCATTCAAGTGCACAGAAGACCGCCTCTCGTGCTTGTCCGTTCTCTCCACACGTTCGTAATCCTCCAGGCGGGCCTTTTCCCCTGAGGACGCAAAAAAGCCCCCTCACCCATTTCATCGCAAGGCCCTGAAGATGCCTTTGTCGGAACGTGTCAGAAACTGCTGCAGGAGAGAGAGCCTTATGCCAGACTTTGCTGGGGAAACGACTCACCGTGCACTGAGGCGACCCCTCCCTCCCTGAGAGAATACCAGGCTGCTTTCGCCTTGCGTGCAATATTCTCCTAGGGGATGAGGAAAAGAGTAAACATTGCAGTAGAAGGCGGTCTTCTCTGTACGCCCTTTATCTCGAGGGCGTAAGTGGGCTGCGATGAGGCCTTCGCACTAGACACACTAGGAAGTTGCAGAACGAGATGCTCTGAAGGAAGCAGCAGTGGAGGCAAGTCAGCTTTGCTCGGAAACTGAGCTTGCTACACGCTTTCCGTGTGTGTCCCGTGTGCCTGCACTCCAGGCACCTGAGTGAAGTCTCCTCCTGCGTAGAGCTCTCTTTTGCTGAGTGCCGGGCACTCGCTTGTGTGGCCATCGACGTGCGGCCTGGCTGTCGGGGGGAATGCCCGCATACAACGAATTTACCTTGTCGTGTGCTTTCCACGTCTGTCCCGCGTGCCTGCACTCTAAGTGCCCGCGTGGACTCTGCCGCGTAGAGCTCCCTTTCGCTGAGCGGCGGGGGTGCTCGCTTGTGTGGCCCCCTAGCGTGAGGCCTTGCCGAGGAAGCCCGGCTGTAAGGGAAATGCCCGCATGCAACGAATTTCGCGTGGAAACTTAAAAAGTCGCTTTTCCTGCGACTATGTGGCTGCTTCAGAGATGCCCAGGTTGGTCCGTGGGGTATGTGAGCCGATCTCCCATGCCACAGTCTGAGCATTGAAAACTAAGTGCCCGTCGGCTTCAGTCCCCAGGCATCGTGTCAGCAAGAGACATGTGTGTGCAAGCTGCTCCAGAGCCTGGTGGCAGATGGGCCCTGAGCCGCAGAGCTGTTGTCCTGCAGAGAAGGCCCTGACGCTGCCGGCTCAGCCCACGTGATCGGCTGCTCAGCCATATCCAGATTGGCGGCTAAACACTGCTGTGTGAAGGCGAGCTTCTGATATGTATTCACACTCCCAGGCACAAGACTACTATGACGAGGTCTTCTGCCCAGCCTCAGGGGAAGAGGCAGGGCAAGTTGCTTTCTGTACGGGCATTGGAAGCAGGACGTGTGGGCGTTCTGTTCAACAGGTTGAAAAGCCGGCAGCACCAAGCGGTTGAGGTGACGTTCGGCTGCGCGTGTTATGCGCATGATGAGGGATGTGCTGGCCGCGTGTGGTTGTGCTTGTTTTAGTATGTCTCATGGTGTGCTGCAGTAGGGCATCTGTGCAATGAATTTCATGTGTATTGTGAGCAGTTATGTGCCTTGATGTGGATGTGTCCGGTGTGTGTCATGCTTCTGTGTAGTGTGTGTTCCGTTCTGCGCTCCTGTGTGAGGCTGTCTGGGTGGTGTTGTCTCTACGTGGTTGTGTGCGTAGCGTGTAGTGTGTGAAATGAAAGGTATGCTGTCTCCTCTGTTGGTTGTGCGTTTCGCCTTTATGTCTGAGAGGGTTTTGCGCGTTTCGTGCGTCTGCGACTGTGACTGAGGTGTTGCTGTGTTTGAGTGGTTGCGTGTGTGTTACGTGTGTGATTTGAAACTGGTTGTCTGTGTGGTTGTGCTTGTTTCCTGTGCCTCATTGTGTGTGCTGTGGGTACTCTGCGAAATGTCGCTGGCGTGTGTTGTGAGCAGCTGCGTGCTTCGACGTGTCTGGTGTGCGTCCTGTGACTTGTGTTGATACACTCTGGGTTCTGTGTGTGTACGCGCTGCACAGTGCAGCCCGTGTGCATGGACGTGAGCGTGGGTTGTCTGTGCGTGGTCGTGCGTGCGATGCGTGGTGTGTGAAGTGTGCGCTACGTGGGTTTTCGTTGGTTTTGTGTGTGTGTGTGTGTGTGTGTGTGTGTGTGTCGCACTTGGTTTTGTATGTGGTGTGTCTGTTTTGCGTGTGTGATTGGGATTTGTGCTTGGCTGCGTTTGAGAGGTTGTGTGTGTGTTTGGTTGAGTTCTGCGTGTGATGTGAGATGTGTGTGGTCTGTGTGTGTGGCTGTGCTTGTTTGCGTGCCTCCTGGTGTGCATTGTGTGTGCTCATTGCAGTGTGATTTGCGTGAATTGTGCGCTCTTCTGCCCTGCGATGTTTGAGGTGTGCGTTGTTCTCTGTGTTGTGCCGTGTGCGTGTTGAGAGGTTGTGTGTGTGTGTGTGTGTGTGTGTGTGTGTGTGTTCTCTACGTACGTGTCTGCGGGTGTTGTGTGCGTTGTGGCTGCTCCTTGAGTGTGTGTTGCGTGTGGCTTTATGTGTGGTGTGCAGTGGTTGCGTTGCTCTGTGTGTGTGTTGTTGCATTGTTGATGTTATTGAGTTGTGTGTGTGATGAGTTGCGATATTATTACTTTCGGTGTGTGATGCTTGTGTGTGCCGTGTGATGTGTTGTTCTGTGATTTGTGTTTGTGTTGTGTGTATTCTACTCTGTTCTGTGGCCTGTGCGTTTTGCAAGTTGAGTGAGATATTTTGCGTGTTATGACTGATACCTTCGTGTATGTGTTGCGTGTTTGGCATTGTGCATTCTGTGAGGCTCTGCGCGCTGTACGTGCTGTGTGTGTCTGGAGTGGTGTGTGTAGTGTGTGAAATGGGCGTTGCATGAACTCGGTGTTCTTTCTGTCGTGGTTTGTGTGCGTTTCGCATGTGGGTTTCTATGTGGGTGGTTGCGTTTGACAGTTTGTGCGTGTGGTCGGCTCTTGGAGTAGTGAGTGCAATTTGTGATGTGGGTACTGTGTACGGTCAAGCTCGGTCCGTGTGCCTCACTGTGCGTGTTATGTTGTGTTCCCTCCGAGAGCCGTGGTTCCCGTGTGTGGTGGTGTGCAGTTATGTTCTCGGTGTGTGGTGGGGTTTGATGTGGAGTGTGATGTGCTGTTTGTGTGTTGAGGGACTTGTGCATTCAAGTGCACAGAAGACCGCCTCTCGTGCTTGTCCGTTCTCTCCACACGTTCGTAATCCTCCAGGCGGGCCTTTTCCCCTGAGGACGCAAAAAAGCCCCCTCACCCATTTCATCGCAAGGCCCTGAAGATGCCTTTGTCGGAACGTGTCAGAAACTGCTGCAGGAGAGAGAGCCTTATGCCAGACTTTGCTGGGGAAACGACTCACCGTGCACTGAGGCGACCCCTCCCTCCCTGAGAGAATACCAGGCTGCTTTCGCCTTGCGTGCAATATTCTCCTAGGGGATGAGGAAAAGAGTAAACATTGCAGTAGAAGGCGGTCTTCTCTGTACGCCCTTTATCTCGAGGGCGTAAGTGGGCTGCGATGAGGCCTTCGCACTAGACACACTAGGAAGTTGCAGAACGAGATGCTCTGAAGGAAGCAGCAGTGGAGGCAAGTCAGCTTTGCTCGGAAACTGAGCTTGCTACACGCTTTCCGTGTGTGTCCCGTGTGCCTGCACTCCAGGCACCTGAGTGAAGTCTCCTCCTGCGTAGAGCTCTCTTTTGCTGAGTGCCGGGCACTCGCTTGTGTGGCCATCGACGTGCGGCCTGGCTGTCGGGGGGAATGCCCGCATACAACGAATTTACCTTGTCGTGTGCTTTCCACGTCTGTCCCGCGTGCCTGCACTCTAAGTGCCCGCGTGGACTCTGCCGCGTAGAGCTCCCTTTCGCTGAGCGGCGGGGGTGCTCGCTTGTGTGGCCCCCTAGCGTGAGGCCTTGCCGAGGAAGCCCGGCTGTAAGGGAAATGCCCGCATGCAACGAATTTCGCGTGGAAACTTAAAAAGTCGCTTTTCCTGCGACTATGTGGCTGCTTCAGAGATGCCCAGGTTGGTCCGTGGGGTATGTGAGCCGATCTCCCATGCCACAGTCTGAGCATTGAAAACTAAGTGCCCGTCGGCTTCAGTCCCCAGGCATCGTGTCAGCAAGAGACATGTGTGTGCAAGCTGCTCCAGAGCCTGGTGGCAGATGGGCCCTGAGCCGCAGAGCTGTTGTCCTGCAGAGAAGGCCCTGACGCTGCCGGCTCAGCCCACGTGATCGGCTGCTCAGCCATATCCAGATTGGCGGCTAAACACTGCTGTGTGAAGGCGAGCTTCTGATATGTATTCACACTCCCAGGCACAAGACTACTATGACGAGGTCTTCTGCCCAGCCTCAGGGGAAGAGGCAGGGCAAGTTGCTTTCTGTACGGGCATTGGAAGCAGGACGTGTGGGCGTTCTGTTCAACAGGTTGAAAAGCCGGCAGCACCAAGCGGTTGAGGTGACGTTCGGCTGCGCGTGTTATGCGCATGATGAGGGATGTGCTGGCCGCGTGTGGTTGTGCTTGTTTTAGTATGTCTCATGGTGTGCTGCAGTAGGGCATCTGTGCAATGAATTTCATGTGTATTGTGAGCAGTTATGTGCCTTGATGTGGATGTGTCCGGTGTGTGTCATGCTTCTGTGTAGTGTGTGTTCCGTTCTGCGCTCCTGTGTGAGGCTGTCTGGGTGGTGTTGTCTCTACGTGGTTGTGTGCGTAGCGTGTAGTGTGTGAAATGAAAGGTATGCTGTCTCCTCTGTTGGTTGTGCGTTTCGCCTTTATGTCTGAGAGGGTTTTGCGCGTTTCGTGCGTCTGCGACTGTGACTGAGGTGTTGCTGTGTTTGAGTGGTTGCGTGTGTGTTACGTGTGTGATTTGAAACTGGTTGTCTGTGTGGTTGTGCTTGTTTCCTGTGCCTCATTGTGTGTGCTGTGGGTACTCTGCGAAATGTCGCTGGCGTGTGTTGTGAGCAGCTGCGTGCTTCGACGTGTCTGGTGTGCGTCCTGTGACTTGTGTTGATACACTCTGGGTTCTGTGTGTGTACGCGCTGCACAGTGCAGCCCGTGTGCATGGACGTGAGCGTGGGTTGTCTGTGCGTGGTCGTGCGTGCGATGCGTGGTGTGTGAAGTGTGCGCTACGTGGGTTTTCGTTGGTTTTGTGTGTGTGTGTGTGTGTGTGTGTGTGTGTGTGTGTGTGTCGCACTTGGTTTTGTATGTGGTGTGTCTGTTTTGCGTGTGTGATTGGGATTTGTGCTTGGCTGCGTTTGAGAGGTTGTGTGTGTGTTTGGTTGAGTTCTGCGTGTGATGTGAGATGTGTGTGGTCTGTGTGTGTGGCTGTGCTTGTTTGCGTGCCTCCTGGTGTGCATTGTGTGTGCTCATTGCAGTGTGATTTGCGTGAATTGTGCGCTCTTCTGCCCTGCGATGTTTGAGGTGTGCGTTGTTCTCTGTGTTGTGCCGTGTGCGTGTTGAGAGGTGTGTGTGTGTGTGTGTGTGTGTGTGTGTGTGTGTTCTCTACGTACGTGTCTGCGGGTGTTGTGTGCGTTGTGGCTGCTCCTTGAGTGTGTGTTGCGTGTGGCTTTATGTGTGGTGTGCAGTGGTTGCGTTGCTCTGTGTGTGTGTTGTTGCATTGTTGATGTTATTGAGTTGTGTGTGTGATGAGTTGCGATATTATTACTTTCGGTGTGTGATGCTTGTGTGTGCCGTGTGATGTGTTGTTCTGTGATTTGTGTTTGTGTTGTGTGTATTCTACTCTGTTCTGTGGCCTGTGCGTTTTGCAAGTTGAGTGAGATATTTTGCGTGTTATGACTGATACCTTCGTGTATGTGTTGCGTGTTTGGCATTGTGCATTCTGTGAGGCTCTGCGCGCTGTACGTGCTGTGTGTGTCTGGAGTGGTGTGTGTAGTGTGTGAAATGGGCGTTGCATGAACTCGGTGTTCTTTCTGTCGTGGTTTGTGTGCGTTTCGCATGTGGGTTTCTATGTGGGTGGTTGCGTTTGACAGTTTGTGCGTGTGGTCGGCTCTTGGAGTAGTGAGTGCAATTTGTGATGTGGGTACTGTGTACGGTCAAGCTCGGTCCGTGTGCCTCACTGTGCGTGTTATGTTGTGTTCCCTCCGAGAGCCGTGGTTCCCGTGTGTGGTGGTGTGCAGTTATGTTCTCGGTGTGTGGTGGGGTTTGATGTGGAGTGTGATGTGCTGTTTGTGTGTTGAGGGACTTGTGCATTCAAGTGCACAGAAGACCGCCTCTCGTGCTTGTCCGTTCTCTCCACACGTTCGTAATCCTCCAGGCGGGCCTTTTCCCCTGAGGACGCAAAAAAGCCCCCTCACCCATTTCATCGCAAGGCCCTGAAGATGCCTTTGTCGGAACGTGTCAGAAACTGCTGCAGGAGAGAGAGCCTTATGCCAGACTTTGCTGGGGAAACGACTCACCGTGCACTGAGGCGACCCCTCCCTCCCTGAGAGAATACCAGGCTGCTTTCGCCTTGCGTGCAATATTCTCCTAGGGGATGAGGAAAAGAGTAAACATTGCAGTAGAAGGCGGTCTTCTCTGTACGCCCTTTATCTCGAGGGCGTAAGTGGGCTGCGATGAGGCCTTCGCACTAGACACACTAGGAAGTTGCAGAACGAGATGCTCTGAAGGAAGCAGCAGTGGAGGCAAGTCAGCTTTGCTCGGAAACTGAGCTTGCTACACGCTTTCCGTGTGTGTCCCGTGTGCCTGCACTCCAGGCACCTGAGTGAAGTCTCCTCCTGCGTAGAGCTCTCTTTTGCTGAGTGCCGGGCACTCGCTTGTGTGGCCATCGACGTGCGGCCTGGCTGTCGGGGGGAATGCCCGCATACAACGAATTTACCTTGTCGTGTGCTTTCCACGTCTGTCCCGCGTGCCTGCACTCTAAGTGCCCGCGTGGACTCTGCCGCGTAGAGCTCCCTTTCGCTGAGCGGCGGGGGTGCTCGCTTGTGTGGCCCCCTAGCGTGAGGCCTTGCCGAGGAAGCCCGGCTGTAAGGGAAATGCCCGCATGCAACGAATTTCGCGTGGAAACTTAAAAAGTCGCTTTTCCTGCGACTATGTGGCTGCTTCAGAGATGCCCAGGTTGGTCCGTGGGGTATGTGAGCCGATCTCCCATGCCACAGTCTGAGCATTGAAAACTAAGTGCCCGTCGGCTTCAGTCCCCAGGCATCGTGTCAGCAAGAGACATGTGTGTGCAAGCTGCTCCAGAGCCTGGTGGCAGATGGGCCCTGAGCCGCAGAGCTGTTGTCCTGCAGAGAAGGCCCTGACGCTGCCGGCTCAGCCCACGTGATCGGCTGCTCAGCCATATCCAGATTGGCGGCTAAACACTGCTGTGTGAAGGCGAGCTTCTGATATGTATTCACACTCCCAGGCACAAGACTACTATGACGAGGTCTTCTGCCCAGCCTCAGGGGAAGAGGCAGGGCAAGTTGCTTTCTGTACGGGCATTGGAAGCAGGACGTGTGGGCGTTCTGTTCAACAGGTTGAAAAGCCGGCAGCACCAAGCGGTTGAGGTGACGTTCGGCTGCGCGTGTTATGCGCATGATGAGGGATGTGCTGGCCGCGTGTGGTTGTGCTTGTTTTAGTATGTCTCATGGTGTGCTGCAGTAGGGCATCTGTGCAATGAATTTCATGTGTATTGTGAGCAGTTATGTGCCTTGATGTGGATGTGTCCGGTGTGTGTCATGCTTCTGTGTAGTGTGTGTTCCGTTCTGCGCTCCTGTGTGAGGCTGTCTGGGTGGTGTTGTCTCTACGTGGTTGTGTGCGTAGCGTGTAGTGTGTGAAATGAAAGGTATGCTGTCTCCTCTGTTGGTTGTGCGTTTCGCCTTTATGTCTGAGAGGGTTTTGCGCGTTTCGTGCGTCTGCGACTGTGACTGAGGTGTTGCTGTGTTTGAGTGGTTGCGTGTGTGTTACGTGTGTGATTTGAAACTGGTTGTCTGTGTGGTTGTGCTTGTTTCCTGTGCCTCATTGTGTGTGCTGTGGGTACTCTGCGAAATGTCGCTGGCGTGTGTTGTGAGCAGCTGCGTGCTTCGACGTGTCTGGTGTGCGTCCTGTGACTTGTGTTGATACACTCTGGGTTCTGTGTGTGTACGCGCTGCACAGTGCAGCCCGTGTGCATGGACGTGAGCGTGGGTTGTCTGTGCGTGGTCGTGCGTGCGATGCGTGGTGTGTGAAGTGTGCGCTACGTGGGTTTTCGTTGGTTTTGTGTGTGTGTGTGTGTGTGTGTGTGTGTGTGTGTGTGTCGCACTTGGTTTTGTATGTGGTGTGTCTGTTTTGCGTGTGTGATTGGGATTTGTGCTTGGCTGCGTTTGAGAGGTTGTGTGTGTGTTTGGTTGAGTTCTGCGTGTGATGTGAGATGTGTGTGGTCTGTGTGTGTGGCTGTGCTTGTTTGCGTGCCTCCTGGTGTGCATTGTGTGTGCTCATTGCAGTGTGATTTGCGTGAATTGTGCGCTCTTCTGCCCTGCGATGTTTGAGGTGTGCGTTGTTCTCTGTGTTGTGCCGTGTGCGTGTTGAGAGGTTCTGTGTGTGTGTGTGTGTGTGTGTGTGTGTGTTCTCTACGTACGTGTCTGCGGGTGTTGTGTGCGTTGTGGCTGCTCCTTGAGTGTGTGTTGCGTGTGGCTTTATGTGTGGTGTGCAGTGGTTGCGTTGCTCTGTGTGTGTGTTGTTGCATTGTTGATGTTATTGAGTTGTGTGTGTGATGAGTTGCGATATTATTACTTTCGGTGTGTGATGTTTGTGTGTGCCGTGTGATGTGTTGTTGTGTGATTTGTGTTTGTGTTGTGTGTATTTTACTCTGTTATTTGGCCTGTGGTTTTTTCATAGTGAGTGTGATATTTTGAGTGTTATGATTGATACTTTCGTGTATGTGTTGCGTGTTTGGCATTGTGCATTCTGTGAGGCTCTGCGCGCTGTACGTGCTGTCTGTGTCTGGAGTGGTGTGTGTAGTGTGTGAAATTGGGCGTTGCATGAACTCGGGTGTTCTTTCTGTCGTGGTTTGTGTGCGTTTCGCATGTGGGTTTCTATATGGGTGGTTTGCGTTTGACAGTTTGTGCGTGTGGTCGGCTCTTGGAAGTAGTGAGTGCAATTTGTGATGTGGGTACTGTGTACGGTCAAGCTCGTTCCGTGTGCCCTCACTGTGCGTGTTATGTTGTGTTCCCCTCCGAGAGCCGTGGTTCCCGTGTGTGGGTGGTGTGCAGTTATGTTCTCGGTGTGTGGGTGGGGTTTGATGTGGAGTGTGATGTGCTGTTTGTGTGTTGAGGGACTTGTGCATTCAAGTGCACAGAAGACCGCCTCTCGTGCTTGTCCGTTCTCTCCACACGTTCGTAATCCTCCAGGCGGGCCTTTTCCCCTGAGGACGCAAAAAAGCCCCCTCACCCATTTCATCGCAAGGCCCTGAAGATGCCTTTGTCGGAACGTGTCAGAAAACTGCTGCAGGAGAGAGAGCCTTATGCCAGACTTTGCTGGGGAAACGACTCACCGTGCACTGAGGCGACCCCTCCCTCCCTGAGAGAATACCAGGCTGCTTTCGCCTTGCGTGCAATATTCTCCTAGGGGATGAGGAAAAGAGTAAACATTGCAGTAGAAGGCGGTCTTCTCTGTACGCCCTTTATCTCGAGGGCGTAAGTGGGCTGCGATGAGGCCTTCGCACTAGACACACTAGGGAGTTGCAGAACGAGATGCTCTGAAGGAAGCAGCAGTGGAGGCAAGTCAGCTTTGCTCGGAAACTGAGCTTGCTACACGCTTTCCGTGTGTGTCCCGTGTGCCTGCACTCCAGGCACCTGAGTGAAGTCTCCTCCTGCGTAGAGCTCTCTTTTGCTGAGTGCCGGGCACTCGCTTGTGTGGCCATCGACGTGCGGCCTGGCTGTCGGGGGGAATGCCCGCATACAACGAATTTACCTTGTCGTGTGCTTTCCACGTCTGTCCCGCGTGCCTGCACTCTAAGTGCCCGCGTGGACTCTGCCGCGTAGAGCTCCCTTTCGCTGAGCGGCGGGGGTGCTCGCTTGTGTGGCCCCCTAGCGTGAGGCCTTGCCGAGGAAGCCCGGCTGTAAGGGAAATGCCCGCATGCAACGAATTTCGCGTGGAAACTTAAAAAGTCGCTTTTCCTGCGACTATGTGGCTGCTTCAGAGATGCCCAGGTTGGTCCGTGGGGTATGTGAGCCGATCTCCCATGCCACAGTCTGAGCATTGAAAACTAAGTGCCCGTCGGCTTCAGTCCCCAGGCATCGTGTCAGCAAGAGACATGTGTGTGCAAGCTGCTCCAGAGCCTGGTGGCAGATGGGCCCTGAGCCGCAGAGCTGTTGTCCTGCAGAGAAGGCCCTGACGCTGCCGGCTCAGCCCACGTGATCGGCTGCTCAGCCATATCCAGATTGGCGGCTAAACACTGCTGTGTGAAGGCGAGCTTCTGATATGTATTCACACTCCCAGGCACAAGACTACTATGACGAGGTCTTCTGCCCAGCCTCAGGGGAAGAGGCAGGGCAAGTTGCTTTCTGTACGGGCATTGGAAGCAGGACGTGTGGGCGTTCTGTTCAACAGGTTGAAAAGCCGGCAGCACCAAGCGGTTGAGGTGACGTTCGGCTGCGCGTGTTATGCGCATGATGAGGGATGTGCTGGCCGCGTGTGGTTGTGCTTGTTTTAGTATGTCTCATGGTGTGCTGCAGTAGGGCATCTGTGCAATGAATTTCATGTGTATTGTGAGCAGTTATGTGCCTTGATGTGGATGTGTCCGGTGTGTGTCATGCTTCTGTGTAGTGTGTGTTCCGTTCTGCGCTCCTGTGTGAGGCTGTCTGGGTGGTGTTGTCTCTACGTGGTTGTGTGCGTAGCGTGTAGTGTGTGAAATGAAAGGTATGCTGTCTCCTCTGTTGGTTGTGCGCCTTTATGTCTGAGAGGGTTTTGCGCGTTTCGTGCGTCTGCGACTGTGACTGAGGTGTTGCTGTGTTTGAGTGGTTGCGTGTGTGTTACGTGTGTGATTTGAAACTGGTTGTCTGTGTGGTTGTGCTTGTTTCCTGTGCCTCATTGTGTGTGCTGTGGGTACTCTGCGAAATGTCGCTGGCGTGTGTTGTGAGCAGCTGCGTGCTTCGACGTGTCTGGTGTGCGTCCTGTGACTTGTGTTGATACACTCTGGGTTCTGTGTGTGTACGCGCTGCACAGTGCAGCCCGTGTGCATGGACGTGAGCGTGGGTTGTCTGTGCGTGGTCGTGCGTGCGATGCGTGGTGTGTGAAGTGTGCGCTACGTGGGTTTTCGTTGGTTTTGTGTGTGTGTGTGTGTGTGTGTGTGTGTGTGTGTCGCACTTGGTTTTGTATGTGGTGTGTCTGTTTTGCGTGTGTGATTGGGATTTGTGCTTGGCTGCGTTTGAGAGGTTGTGTGTGTGTTTGGTTGAGTTCTGCGTGTGATGTGAGATGTGTGTGGTCTGTGTGTGTGGCTGTGCTTGTTTGCGTGCCTCCTGGTGTGCATTGTGTGTGCTCATTGCAGTGTGATTTGCGTGAATTGTGCGCTCTTCTGCCCTGCGATGTTTGAGGTGTGCGTTGTTCTCTGTGTTGTGCCGTGTGCGTGTTGAGAGGTTCTGTGTGTGTGTGTGTGTGTGTGTGTGTGTGTGTGTGTTCTCTACGTACGTGTCTGCGGGTGTTGTGTGCGTTGTGGCTGCTCCTTGAGTGTGTGTTGCGTGTGGCTTTATGTGTGGTGTGCAGTGGTTGCGTTGCTCTGTGTGTGTGTTGTTGCATTGTTGATGTTATTGAGTTGTGTGTGTGATGAGTTGCGATATTATTACTTTCGGTGTGTGATGCTTGTGTGTGCCGTGTGATGTGTTGTTCTGTGATTTGTGTTTGTGTTGTGTGTATTCTACTCTGTTCTGTGGCCTGTGCGTTTTGCAAGTTGAGTGAGATATTTTGCGTGTTATGACTGATACCTTCGTGTATGTGTTGCGTGTTTGGCATTGTGCATTCTGTGAGGCTCTGCGCGCTGTACGTGCTGTGTGTGTCTGGAGTGGTGTGTGTAGTGTGTGAAATGGGCGTTGCATGAACTCGGTGTTCTTTCTGTCGTGGTTTGTGTGCGTTTCGCATGTGGGTTTCTATGTGGGTGGTTGCGTTTGACAGTTTGTGCGTGTGGTCGGCTCTTGGAGTAGTGAGTGCAATTTGTGATGTGGGTACTGTGTACGGTCAAGCTCGGTCCGTGTGCCTCACTGTGCGTGTTATGTTGTGTTCCCTCCGAGAGCCGTGGTTCCCGTGTGTGGTGGTGTGCAGTTATGTTCTCGGTGTGTGGTGGGGTTTGATGTGGAGTGTGATGTGCTGTTTGTGTGTTGAGGGACTTGTGCATTCAAGTGCACAGAAGACCGCCTCTCGTGCTTGTCCGTTCTCTCCACACGTTCGTAATCCTCCAGGCGGGCCTTTTCCCCTGAGGACGCAAAAAAGCCCCCTCACCCATTTCATCGCAAGGCCCTGAAGATGCCTTTGTCGGAACGTGTCAGAAACTGCTGCAGGAGAGAGAGCCTTATGCCAGACTTTGCTGGGGAAACGACTCACCGTGCACTGAGGCGACCCCTCCCTCCCTGAGAGAATACCAGGCTGCTTTCGCCTTGCGTGCAATATTCTCCTAGGGGATGAGGAAAAGAGTAAACATTGCAGTAGAAGGCGGTCTTCTCTGTACGCCCTTTATCTCGAGGGCGTAAGTGGGCTGCGATGAGGCCTTCGCACTAGACACACTAGGAAGTTGCAGAACGAGATGCTCTGAAGGAAGCAGCAGTGGAGGCAAGTCAGCTTTGCTCGGAAACTGAGCTTGCTACACGCTTTCCGTGTGTGTCCCGTGTGCCTGCACTCCAGGCACCTGAGTGAAGTCTCCTCCTGCGTAGAGCTCTCTTTTGCTGAGTGCCGGGCACTCGCTTGTGTGGCCATCGACGTGCGGCCTGGCTGTCGGGGGGAATGCCCGCATACAACGAATTTACCTTGTCGTGTGCTTTCCACGTCTGTCCCGCGTGCCTGCACTCTAAGTGCCCGCGTGGACTCTGCCGCGTAGAGCTCCCTTTCGCTGAGCGGCGGGGGTGCTCGCTTGTGTGGCCCCCTAGCGTGAGGCCTTGCCGAGGAAGCCCGGCTGTAAGGGAAATGCCCGCATGCAACGAATTTCGCGTGGAAACTTAAAAAGTCGCTTTTCCTGCGACTATGTGGCTGCTTCAGAGATGCCCAGGTTGGTCCGTGGGGTATGTGAGCCGATCTCCCATGCCACAGTCTGAGCATTGAAAACTAAGTGCCCGTCGGCTTCAGCCCCCAGGCATCGTGTCAGCAAGAGACATGTGTGTGCAAGCTGCTCCAGAGCCTGGTGGCAGATGGGCCCTGAGCCGCAGAGCTGTTGTCCTGCAGAGAAGGCCCTGACGCTGCCGGCTCAGCCCACGTGATCGGCTGCTCAGCCATATCCAGATTGGCGGCTAAACACTGCTGTGTGAAGGCGAGCTTCTGATATGTATTCACACTCCCAGGCACAAGACTACTATGACGAGGTCTTCTGCCCAGCCTCAGGGGAAGAGGCAGGGCAAGTTGCTTTCTGTACGGGCATTGGAAGCAGGACGTGTGGGCGTTCTGTTCAACAGGTTGAAAAGCCGGCAGCACCAAGCGGTTGAGGTGACGTTACGGCTGCGCGGTGTTATGCGCATGATGAGGGATGTGCTGGCCGCGTGTGGTTGTGCTTGTTTTAGTATGTCTCATGGTGTGCTGCAGTAGGGGCATCTGTGCAATGAATTTCATGTGTATTGTGAGCAGTTATGTGCCTTGATGTGGATGTGTCCGGTGTGTGTCATGCTTCTGTGTAGTGTGTGTTCCGTTCTGCGCTCCTGTGTGAGGCTGTCTGGGTGGTGTTGTCTCTACGTGGTTGTGTGCGTAGCGTGTAGTGTGTGAAATGAAAGGTATGCTGTCTCCTCTGTTGGTTGTGCGTTTCGCCTTTATGTCTGAGAGGGTTTTGCGCGTTTCGTGCGTCTGCGACTGTGACTGAGGTGTTGCTGTGTTTGAGTGGTTGCGTGTGTGTTACGTGTGTGATTTGAAACTGGTTGTCTGTGTGGTTGTGCTTGTTTCCTGTGCCTCATTGTGTGTGCTGTGGGTACTCTGCGAAATGTCGCTGGCGTGGTGTTGTGAGCAGCTGCGTGCTTCGACGTGTCTGGTGTGCGTCCTGTGACTTGTGTTGATACACTCTGGGTTCTGTGTGTGTACGCGCTGCACAGTGCAGCCCGTGTGCATGGACGTGAGCGTGGGTTGTCTGTGCGTGGTCGTGCGTGCGATGCGTGGTGTGTGAAGTGTGCGCTACGTGGGTTTTCGTTGGTTTGTGTGTGTGTGTGTGTGTGTGTGTGTGTGTCGCACTTGGTTTTGTATGTGGTGTGTCTGTTTTGCGTGTGTGATTGGGATTTGTGCTTGGCTGCGTTTGAGAGGTTGTGTGTGTGTTTGGTTGAGTTCTGCGTGTGATGTGAGATGTGTGTGGTCTGTGTGTGTGGCTGTGCTTGTTTGCGTGCCTCCTGGTGTGCATTGTGTGTGCTCATTGCAGTGTGATTGTGCGTGAATTGTGCGCTCTTCTGCCCTGCGATGTTTGAGGTGTGCGTGTTCTCTGTGTTGTGCCGTGTGCGTGTTGAGAGGTTCTGTGTGTGTGTGTGTGTGTGTGTGTGTGTGTGTGTGTTCTCTACGTACGTGTCTGCGGGTGTTGTGTGCGTTGTGGCTGCTCCTTGAGTGTGTGTTGCGTGTGGCTTTATGTGTGGTGTGCAGTGGTTGCGTTGCTCTGTGTGTGTGTTGTTGCATTGTTGATGTTATTGAGTTGTGTGTGTGATGAGTTCCGATCTTATTACTTTCGGTGGGTGATGCTTGCGTGTGCCGTGTGATGTGTTGTTCTGTGATTTGTGTTTGTGTTGTGTGTATTCTACTCTGTTCTGTGGCCTGTGCGTTTTGCAAGTTGAGTGAGATATTTTGCGTGTTATGACTGATACCTTCGTGTATGTGTTGCGTGTTTGGCATTGTGCATTCTGTGAGGCTCTGCGCGCTGTACGTGCTGTGTGTGTCTGGAGTGGTGTGTGTAGTGTGTGAAATGGGCGTTGCATGAACTCGGTGTTCTTTCTGTCGTGGTTTGTGTGCGGTTCGCATGTGGGTTTCTATGTGGGTGGTTGCGTTTGACAGTTTGTGCGTGTGGTCGGCTCTTGGAGTAGTGAGTGCAATTTGTGATGTGGGTACTGTGTACGGTCAAGCTCGGTCCGTGTGCCTCACTGTGCGTGTTATGTTGTGTTCCCTCCGAGAGCCGTGGTTCCCGTGTGTGGTGGTGTGCAGTTATGTTCTCGGTGTGTGGTGGGTTCTGATCTGGAGTGTGATGTGATGTTTGTGTCTTGAAGGACTTCTGCATTCAAGTGCACAGAAGACCGCCTCTCGTGCTTGTCCGTTCTCTCAACACGTTCGTAATCCTCCAGGCGGGTCTTTTCCCCTGAGGACCAAAAAAAGCCCCCTCACCCCTTTCATCGCAAGGCCCTGAAGATGACTTTGTCGAAACGTGTCAGAAACTGCTGCAGGAGAGGGAGCCTTATGCGAGACTTTGCTGGGGAAACGACTCCCCGTCCCCTGAGCCGAACCCTCCCTCCCTGAGAGAATACCAGGCTGCTTTCGCCTTGCGTGCAATATTCTCCTAGGGGATGAGGAAAAGAGTAAACATTGCAGTAGAAGGCGGTCTTCTCTGTACGCCCTTTATCTCGAGGGCGTAAGTGGGCTGCGATGAGGCCTTCGCACTAGACACACTAGGAAGTTGCAGAACGAGATGCTCTGAAGGAAGCAGCAGTGGAGGCAAGTCAGCTTTGCTCGGAAACTGAGCTTGCTACACGCTTTCCGTGTGTGTCCCGTGTGCCTAGCACTCCAGGCCACCTGAGTGAAGTCTCCTCCTGCGTAGAGCTCTCTTTTGCTGAGTGCCGGGCACTCGCTTGTGTGGCCATCGACGTGCGGCCTGGCTGTCGGGGGGAAAAAAGCCCGCATACAACGAATTTACCTTGTCGTGTGCTTTCCACGTCTGTCCCGCGTGCCTGCACTCTAAGTGCCCGCGTGGACTCTGCCGCGTAGAGCTCCCTTTCGCTGAGCGGCGGGGGTGCTCGCTTGTGTGGCCCCCTAGCGTGAGGCCTTGCCGAGGAAGCCCGGCTGTAAGGGAAATGCCCGCATGCAACGAATTTCGCGTGGAAACTTAAAAAGTCGCTTTTCCTGCGACTATGGGGCTGCTTCAGAGATGCCCAGGTTGGTCCGTGGGGTATGTGAGCCGATCTCCCATGCCACAGTCTGAGCATTGAAAACTAAGTGCCCGTCGGCTTCAGTCCCCAGGCATCGTGTCAGCAAGAGACATGTGTGTGCAAGCTGCTCCAGAGCCTGGTGGCAGATGGGCCCTGAGCCGCAGAGCTGTTGTCCTGCAGAGAAGGCCCTGACGCTGCCGGCTCAGCCCACGTGATCGGCTGCTCAGCCATATCCAGATTGGCTGCTAAACACTGCTGTGTGAAGGCGAGCTTCTGATATGTATTCACACTCCCAGGCACAAGACTACTATGACGAGGTCTTCTGCCCAGCCTCAGGGGAAGAGGCAGGGCAAGTTGCTTTCTGTACGGGCATTGGAAGCAGGACGTGTGGGCGTTCTGTTCAACAGGTTGAAAAGCCGGCAGCACCAAGCGGTTGAGGTGACGTTCGGCTGCGCGTGTTATGCGCATGATGAGGGATGTGCTGGCCGCGTGTGGTTGTGCTTGTTTTAGTATGTCTCATGGTGTGCTGCAGTAGGGCATCTGTGCAATGAATTTCATGTGTATTGTGAGCAGTTATGTGCCTTGATGTGGATGTGTCCGGTGTGTGTCATGCTTCTGTGTAGTGGGTGTTCCGTTCTGCGCTCCTGTGTGAGGCTGTCTGGGTGGTGTTGTCTCTACGTGGTTGTGTGCGTAGCGTGTAGTGTGTGAAATGAAAGGTATGCTGTCTCCTCTGTTGGTTGTGCGTTTCGCCTTTATGTCTGAGAGGGTTTTGCGCGTTTCGTGCGTCTGCGACTGTGACTGAGGTGTTGCTGTGTTTGAGTGGTTGCGTGTGTGTTACGTGTGTGATTTGAAACTGGTTGTCTGTGTGGTTGTGCTTGTTTCCTGTGCCTCATTGTGTGTGCTGTGGGTACTCTGCGAAATGTCGCTGGCGTGTGTTGTGAGCAGCTGCGTGCTTCGACGTGTCTGGTGTGCGTCCTGTGACTTGTGTTGATACACTCTGGGTTCTGTGTGTGTACGCGCTGCACAGTGCAGCCCGTGTGCATGGACGTGAGCGTGGGTTGTCTGTGCGTGGTCGTGCGTGCGATGCGTGGTGTGTGAAGTGTGCGCTACGTGGGTTTTCGTTGGTTTGGTGTGGTGTGTGGTGTGTGTGTGTGTGTGTGTCGCACTTGGTTTTGTATGTGGTGTGTCTGTTTTGCGTGTGTGATTGGGATTTGTGCTTGGCTGCGTTTGAGAGGTTGTGTGGTGTGTTTGGTTGAGTGTCTGCGTGTGATGTGAGATTGTGTGGTCTGTGTGTGTGGCTGTGCTTGTTTGCGTGCCTCCTGGTGTGCATTGTGTGTGCTCATTGCAGTGTGATTTGCGTGAATTGTGCGCTCTTCTGCCCTGCGATGTTTGAGGTGTGCGTTGTTCTCTGTGTTGTGCCGTGTGCGTGTTGAGAGGTTCTGGTGTGTGTGTGTGTGTGTGTGTGTTGTGTGTGTGTGTGTGTGTGTTCTCTACGTACGTGTCTGCGGGTGTTGTGTGCGTTGTGGCTGCTCCTTGAGTGTGTGTTGCGTGTGGCTTTATGTGTGGTGTGCAGTGGTTGCGTTGCTCTGTGTGTGTGTTGTTGCATTGTTGATGTTATTGAGTTGTGTGTGTGATGAGTTGCGATATTATTACTTTCGCTGTGTGATGCTCGTGTGTGCCGTGTGATGTGTTGTTCTGTGATTTGTGTTTGTGTTGTGTGTATTCTACTCTGTTCTGTGTCCTGTGCGTTTTGCAAGTTGAGTGAGATATTTTCGCTGTACGTGCTGTGTGTGTCTGGAGTGGTGTGTGTAGTGTGAGAAATGGGCGTTGCATGAACTCGGTGTTCTTTCTGTCGTGGTTTGTGTGCGTTTCGCATGTGGGTTTCTATGTGGGTGGTTGCGTTTGACAGTTTGTGCGTGTGGTCGGCTCTTGGAGTAGTGAGTGCAATTTGTGATGTGGGTACTGTGTACGGTCAAGCTCGGTCCGTGTGCCTCACTGTGCGTGTTATGTTGTGTTCCCTCCGAGAGCCGTGGTTCCCGTGTGTGGTGGTGTGCAGTTATGTTCTCGGTGTGTGGTGGGGTTTGATGTGGAGTGTGATGTGCTGTTTGTGTGTTGAGGGACTTGTGCATTCAAGTGCACAGAAGACCGCCTCTCGTGCTTGTCCGTTCTCTCCACACGTTCGTAATCCTCCAGGCGGGCCTTTTCCCCTGAGGACGCAAAAAAGCCCCCTCACCCATTTCATCGCAAGGCCCTGAAGATGCCTTTGTCGGAACGTGTCAGAAACTGCTGCAGGAGAGAGAGCCTTATGCCAGACTTTGCTGGGGAAACGACTCACCGTGCACTGAGGCGACCCCTCCCTCCCTGAGAGAATACCAGGCTGCTTTCGCCTTGCGTGCAATATTCTCCTAGGGGATGAGGAAAAGAGTAAACATTGCAGTAGAAGGCGGTCTTCTCTGTACGCCCTTTATCTCGAGGGCGTAAGTGGGCTGCGATGAGGCCTTCGCACTAGACACACTAGGAAGTTGCAGAACGAGATGCTCTGAAGGAAGCAGCAGTGGAGAGCAAGTCAGCTTTGCTCGGAAACTGAGCTTTGCTACAACGCTTTCCGTGTGTGTCCCGTGTGTGCCTGCACTCCAGGCACCTGAGTGAAGTCTCCTCCTGCGTAGAGCTCTCTTTTGCTGAGTGGCCGGGCACTCGCTTGTGTGGCCATCGACGTGCGGCCTGGCTGTTCGGGGGGAATGCCCGCATAACAACGAATTTTACCTTGTCGTGTGCTTTCCACGTCTGTCCCGCGTGCCTGCACTCTAAGTGCCCGCGTGGACTCTGCCGCGTAGAGCTCCCTTTCGCTGAGTCGCGGGGGTGCTCGCTTGTGTGGCCCCCTAGCGTGAGGGCCTTGCCGAGCAAGCCCGGCTGTAAGGGAAATGCCCGCATGCAACGAATTTCGCGTGGAAACTTAAAAAGTCGCTTTTCCTGCGACTATGTGGCTGCTTCAGAGATGCCCAGGTTGGTCCGTGGGGTATGTGAGCCGATCTCCCATGCCACAGTCTGAGCATTGAAAACTAAGTGCCCGTCGGCTTCAGTCCCCAGGCATCGTGTCAGCAAGAGACATGTGTGTGCAAGCTGCTCCAGAGCCTGGTGGCAGATGGGCCCTGAGCCGCAGAGCTGTTGTCCTGCAGAGAAGGCCCTGACGCTGCCGGCTCAGCCCACGTGATCGGCTGCTCAGCCATATCCAGATTGGCGGCTAAACACTGCTGTGTGAAGGCGAGCTTCTGATATGTATTCACACTCCCAGGCACAAGACTACTATGACGAGGTCTTCTGCCCAGCCTCAGGGGAAGAGGCAGGGCAAGTTGCTTTCTGTACGGGCATTGGAAGCAGGACGTGTGGGCGTTCTGTTCAACAGGTTGAAAAGCCGGCAGCACCAAGCGGTTGAGGTGACGTTCGGCTGCGCGTGTTATGCGCATGATGAGGGATGTGCTGGCCGCGTGTGGTTGTGCTTGTTTTAGTATGTCTCATGGTGTGCTGCAGTAGGGCATCTGTGCAATGAATTTCGTGTGTATTGTGAGCAGTTATGTGCCTTGATGTGGATGTGTCCGGTGTGTGTCATGCTTCTGTGTAGTGTGTGTTCCGTTCTGTGCTCCTGTGTGAGGCCGTCTGGGTGGTGTTGTCTCTACGTGGTTGTGGGGGTAGGGTGTAGTGTGTGAAATGAAAGGTATGCTGTCTCCTCTGTTGGTTGTGGGTTTCGCCTTTATGTCTGTGAGGTTTTTGGGCGTTTCGTGCGTCTGCGACTGTGACTGAGTTGTTGTTGTGTTTGAGTGTTGCGTGTGTGTTACGTGTGTGATTTGAAACTGGTTGTCTGTGTGGTTGTGCTTGTTTCCTGTGCCTCATTGTGTGTGCTGTGGGTACTCTGCGAAATGTCGCTGGCGTGTGTTGTGAGCAGCTGCGTGCTTCGACGTGTCTGTGTGTGCGTCCTGTGACTTGTGTTGATACACTCTGGGTTCTGTGTGTGTACGCGCTGCACAGTGCAGCCCGTGTGCATGGACGTGAGCGTGGGTTGTCTGTTGCGTGGTCGTGCGTGCGATGCGTGGTGTGTGAAGTGTGCGCTACGTGGGTTTTCGTTGGTTGGTGTGTGTGTGTGTGTGTGTGTGTGTGTGTCGCACTTGGTTTTGTATGTGGTGTGTCTGTTTTGCGTGTGTGATTGGGATTTGTGCTTGGATGCGTTTGAGAGGTTGTGTGTGTGTTTGGTTGAGTTCTGCGTGTGATGTGAGATGTGTGTGGTCTGTGTGTGTGGCTGTTGCTTGTTTGCATGCCTCCTGGTGTGCATTGTGTGTGCTCATAGCAGAGTGATTTGCGTGAATTGTGCGCTCTTCTGCCCTGCGATGTTTTAGGTGTGCGTTGTTCTCTGTGTTGTGCCGTGTGTGTGTTGAGAGGTTCTGTGTGTGTGTGTGTGTGTGTGTGTGTGTGTGTGTGTGGTGTTTCTCTACGTACGTGTCTGCGGGTGTTGTGTGCGTTGTGGCTGCTCCTTGAGTGTGTGTTGCGTGTGGCTTTATGTGTGGTGTGCAGTGGTTGCGTTGCTCTGTGTGTGTGTTGTTGCATTGTTGATGTTATTGAGTTGTGTGTGTGATGAGTTGCGATATTATTACTTTCGGTGTGTGATGCTTGTGTGTGCCGTGTGATGTGTTGTTCTGTGATTTGTGTTTGTGTTGTGTGTATTCTACTCTGTTCTGTGGCCTGTGCGTTTTGCAAGTTGAGTGAGATATTTTGCGTGTTATGACTGATACCTTCGTGTATGTGTTGCGTGTTTGGCATTGTGCATTCTGTGAGGCTCTGCGCGCTGTACGTGCTGTGTGTGTCTGGAGTGGTGTGTGTAGTGTGTGAAATGGGCGTTGCATGAACTCGGTGTTCTTTCTGTCGTGGTTTGTGTGCGTTTCGCATGTGGGTTTCTATGTGGGTGGTTGCGTTTGACAGTTTGTGCGTGTGGTCGGCTCTTGGAGTAGTGAGTGCAATTTGTGATGTGGGTACTGTGTACGGTCAAGCTCGGTCCGTGTGCCTCACTGTGCGTGTTATGTTGTGTTCCCTCCGAGAGCCGTGGTTCCCGTGTGTGGTGGTGTGCAGTTATGTTCTCGGTGTGTGGTGGGGTTTGATGTGGAGTGTGATGTGCTGTTTGTGTGTTGAGGGACTTGTGCATTCAAGTGCACAGAAGACCGCCTCTCGTGCTTGTCCGTTCTCTCCACACGTTCGTAATCCTCCAGGCGGGCCTTTTCCCCTGAGGACGCAAAAAAGCCCCCTCACCCATTTCATCGCAAGGCCCTGAAGATGCCTTTGTCGGAACGTGTCAGAAACTGCTGCAGGAGAGAGAGCCTTATGCCAGACTTTGCTGGGGAAACGACTCACCGTGCACTGAGGCGACCCCTCCCTCCCTGAGAGAATACCAGGCTGCTTTCGCCTTGCGTGCAATATTCTCCTAGGGGATGAGGAAAAGAGTAAACATTGCAGTAGAAGGCGGTCTTCTCTGTACGCCCTTTATCTCGAGGGCGTAAGTGGGCTGCGATGAGGCCTTCGCACTAGACACACTAGGAAGTTGCAGAACGAGATGCTCTGAAGGAAGCAGCAGTGGAGGCAAGTCAGCTTTGCTCGGAAACTGAGCTTGCTACACGCTTTCCGTGTGTGTCCCGTGTGCCTGCACTCCAGGCACCTGAGTGAAGTCTCCTCCTGCGTAGAGCTCTCTTTTGCTGAGTGCCGGGCACTCGCTTGTGTGGCCATCGACGTGCGGCCTGGCTGTCGGGGGGAATGCCCGCATACAACGAATTTACCTTGTCGTGTGCTTTCCACGTCTGTCCCGCGTGCCTGCACTCTAAGTGCCCGCGTGGACTCTGCCGCGTAGAGCTCCCTTTCGCTGAGCGGCGGGGGTGCTCGCTTGTGTGGCCCCCTAGCGTGAGGCCTTGCCGAGGAAGCCCGGCTGTAAGGGAAATGCCCGCATGCAACGAATTTCGCGTGGAAACTTAAAAAGTCGCTTTTCCTGCGACTATGTGGCTGCTTCAGAGATGCCCAGGTTGGTCCGTGGGGTATGTGAGCCGATCTCCCATGCCACAGTCTGAGCATTGAAAACTAAGTGCCCGTCGGCTTCAGTCCCCAGGCATCGTGTCAGCAAGAGACATGTGTGTGCAAGCTGCTCCAGAGCCTGGTGGCAGATGGGCCCTGAGCCGCAGAGCTGTTGTCCTGCAGAGAAGGCCCTGACGCTGCCGGCTCAGCCCACGTGATCGGCTGCTCAGCCATATCCAGATTGGCGGCTAAACACTGCTGTGTGAAGGCGAGCTTCTGATATGTATTCACACTCCCAGGCACAAGACTACTATGACGAGGTCTTCTGCCCAGCCTCAGGGGAAGAGGCAGGGCAAGTTGCTTTCTGTACGGGCATTGGAAGCAGGACGTGTGGGCGTTCTGTTCAACAGGTTGAAAAGCCGGCAGCACCAAGCGGTTGAGGTGACGTTCGGCTGCGCGTGTTATGCGCATGATGAGGGATGTGCTGGCCGCGTGTGGTTGTGCTTGTTTTAGTATGTCTCATGGTGTGCTGCAGTAGGGCATCTGTGCAATGAATTTCATGTGTATTGTGAGCAGTTATGTGCCTTGATGTGGATGTGTCCGGTGTGTGTCATGCTTCTGTGTAGTGTGTGTTCCGTTCTGCGCTCCTGTGTGAGGCTGTCTGGGTGGTGTTGTCTCTACGTGGTTGTGTGCGTAGCGTGTAGTGTGTGAAATGAAAGGTATGCTGTCTCCTCTGTTGGTTGTGCGTTTCGCCTTTATGTCTGAGAGGGTTTTGCGCGTTTCGTGCGTCTGCGACTGTGACTGAGGTGTTGCTGTGTTTGAGTGGTTGCGTGTGTGTTACGTGTGTGATTTGAAACTGGTTGTCTGTGTGGTTGTGCTTGTTTCCTGTGCCTCATTGTGTGTGCTGTGGGTACTCTGCGAAATGTCGCTGGCGTGTGTTGTGAGCAGCTGCGTGCTTCGACGTGTCTGGTGTGCGTCCTGTGACTTGTGTTGATACACTCTGGGTTCTGTGTGTGTACGCGCTGCACAGTGCAGCCCGTGTGCATGGACGTGAGCGTGGGTTGTCTGTGCGTGGTCGTGCGTGCGATGCGTGGTGTGTGAAGTGTGCGCTACGTGGGTTTTCGTTGTTTTTTTGTGTATGTGTGTTTGTGTGTGTGTGTGTGCCCCACTTGGTTTTGTATGTGGTGTGTCTGTTTTGCGTGTGTGATTGGGATTTGTGCTTGGCTGCGTTTGAGAGGTTGTGTGTGTGTTTGGTTGAGTTCTGCGTGTGATGTGAGATGTGTGTGGTCTGTGTGTGTGGCTGTGCTTGTTTGCGTGCCTCCTGGTGTGCATTGTGTGTGCTCATTGCAGTGTGATTTGCGTGAATTGTGCGCTCTTCTGCCCTGCGATGTTTGAGGTGTGCGTTGTTCTCTGTGTTGTGCCGTGTGCGTGTTGAGAGGTTCTGTGTGTGTGTGTGTGTGTGTGTGTGTGTGTGTGTGTGTGTGTTCTCTACGTACGTGTCTGCGGGTGTTGTGTGCGTTGTGGCTGCTCCTTGAGTGTGTGTTGCGTGTGGCTTTATGTGTGGTGTGCAGTGGTTGCGTTGCTCTGTGTGTGTGTTGTTGCATTGTTGATGTTATTGAGTTGTGTGTGTGATGAGTTGCGATATTATTACTTTCGGTGTGTGATGCTTGTGTGTGCCGTGTGATGTGTTGTTCTGTGATTTGTGTTTGTGTTGTGTGTATTCTACTCTGTTCTGTGGCCTGTGCGTTTTGCAAGTTGAGTGAGATATTTTGCGTGTTATGACTGATACCTTCGTGTATGTGTTGCGTGTTTGGCATTGTGCATTCTGTGAGGCTCTGCGCGCTGTACGTGCTGTGTGTGTCTGGAGTGGTGTGTGTAGTGTGTGAAATGGGCGTTGCATGAACTCGGTGTTCTTTCTGTCGTGGTTTGTGTGCGTTTCGCATGTGGGTTTCTATGTGGGTGGTTGCGTTTGACAGTTTGTGCGTGTGGTCGGCTCTTGGAGTAGTGAGTGCAATTTGTGATGTGGGTACTGTGTACGGTCAAGCTCGGTCCGTGTGCCTCACTGTGCGTGTTATGTTGTGTTCCCTCCGAGAGCCGTGGTTCCCGTGTGTGGTGGTGTGCAGTTATGTTCTCGGTGTGTGGTGGGGTTTGATGTGGAGTGTGATGTGCTGTTTGTGTGTTGAGGGACTTGTGCATTCAAGTGCACAGAAGACCGCCTCTCGTGCTTGTCCGTTCTCTCCACACGTTCGTAATCCTCCAGGCGGGCCTTTTCCCCTGAGGACGCAAAAAAGCCCCCTCACCCATTTCATCGCAAGGCCCTGAAGATGCCTTTGTCGGAACGTGTCAGAAACTGCTGCAGGAGAGAGAGCCTTATGCCAGACTTTGCTGGGGAAACGACTCACCGTGCACTGAGGCGACCCCTCCCTCCCTGAGAGAATACCAGGCTGCTTTCGCCTTGCGTGCAATATTCTCCTAGGGGATGAGGAAAAGAGTAAACATTGCAGTAGAAGGCGGTCTTCTCTGTACGCCCTTTATCTCGAGGGCGTAAGTGGGCTGCGATGAGGCCTTCGCACTAGACACACTAGGAAGTTGCAGAACGAGATGCTCTGAAGGAAGCAGCAGTGGAGGCAAGTCAGCTTTGCTCGGAAACTGAGCTTGCTACACGCTTTCCGTGTGTGTCCCGTGTGCCTGCACTCCAGGCACCTGAGTGAAGTCTCCTCCTGCGTAGAGCTCTCTTTTGCTGAGTGCCGGGCACTCGCTTGTGTGGCCATCGACGTGCGGCCTGGCTGTCGGGGGGAATGCCCGCATACAACGAATTTACCTTGTCGTGTGCTTTCCACGTCTGTCCCGCGTGCCTGCACTCTAAGTGCCCGCGTGGACTCTGCCGCGTAGAGCTCCCTTTCGCTGAGCGGCGGGGGTGCTCGCTTGTGTGGCCCCCTAGCGTGAGGCCTTGCCGAGGAAGCCCGGCTGTAAGGGAAATGCCCGCATGCAACGAATTTCGCGTGGAAACTTAAAAAGTCGCTTTTCCTGCGACTATGTGGCTGCTTCAGAGATGCCCAGGTTGGTCCGTGGGGTATGTGAGCCGATCTCCCATGCCACAGTCTGAGCATTGAAAACTAAGTGCCCGTCGGCTTCAGTCCCCAGGCATCGTGTCAGCAAGAGACATGTGTGTGCAAGCTGCTCCAGAGCCTGGTGGCAGATGGGCCCTGAGCCGCAGAGCTGTTGTCCTGCAGAGAAGGCCCTGACGCTGCCGGCTCAGCCCACGTGATCGGCTGCTCAGCCATATCCAGATTGGCGGCTAAACACTGCTGTGTGAAGGCGAGCTTCTGATATGTATTCACACTCCCAGGCACAAGACTACTATGACGAGGTCTTCTGCCCAGCCTCAGGGGAAGAGGCAGGGCAAGTTGCTTTCTGTACGGGCATTGGAAGCAGGACGTGTGGGCGTTCTGTTCAACAGGTTGAAAAGCCGGCAGCACCAAGCGGTTGAGGTGACGTTCGGCTGCGCGTGTTATGCGCATGATGAGGGATGTGCTGGCCGCGTGTGGTTGTGCTTGTTTTAGTATGTCTCATGGTGTGCTGCAGTAGGGCATCTGTGCAATGAATTTCATGTGTATTGTGAGCAGTTATGTGCCTTGATGTGGATGTGTCCGGTGTGTGTCATGCTTCTGTGTAGTGTGTGTTCCGTTCTGCGCTCCTGTGTGAGGCTGTCTGGGTGGTGTTGTCTCTACGTGGTTGTGTGCGTAGCGTGTAGTGTGTGAAATGAAAGGTATGCTGTCTCCTCTGTTGGTTGTGCGTTTCGCCTTTATGTCTGAGAGGGTTTTGCGCGTTTCGTGCGTCTGCGACTGTGACTGAGGTGTTGCTGTGTTTGAGTGGTTGCGTGTGTGTTACGTGTGTGATTTGAAACTGGTTGTCTGTGTGGTTGTGCTTGTTTCCTGTGCCTCATTGTGTGTGCTGTGGGTACTCTGCGAAATGTCGCTGGCGTGTGTTGTGAGCAGCTGCGTGCTTCGACGTGTCTGGTGTGCGTCCTGTGACTTGTGTTGATACACTCTGGGTTCTGTGTGTGTACGCGCTGCACAGTGCAGCCCGTGTGCATGGACGTGAGCGTGGGTTGTCTGTGCGTGGTCGTGCGTGCGATGCGTGGTGTGTGAAGTGTGCGCTACGTGGGTGTTCGTTGGTTGTGTGTGTGTGTGTGTGTGTGTGTGTGTGTGTCGCACTTGGTTTTGTATGTGGTGTGTCTGTTTTGCGTGTGTGATTGGGATTTGTGCTTGGCTGCGTTTGAGAGGTTGTGTGTGTGTTTGGTTGAGTTCTGCGTGTGATGTGAGATGTGTGTGGTCTGTGTGTGTGGCTGTGCTTGTTTGCGTGCCTCCTGGTGTGCATTGTGTGTGCTCATTGCAGTGTGATTTGCGTGAATTGTGCGCTCTTCTGCCCTGGGATGTTTGAGGTGTGCGTTGTTCTCTGTGTTGTGGCGTGTGCGTGTTGAGAGGGTGTGTGTGTGTGTGTGTGTGTGTGTGTGTGTGTGTTCTCTACGTACGTGTCTGCGGGTGTTGTGTGCGTTGTGGCTGCTCCTTGAGTGTGTGTTGCGTGTGGCTTTATGTGTGGTGTGCAGTGGTTGCGTTGCTCTGTGTGTGTGTTGTTGCATTGTTGATGTTATTGAGTTGTGTGTGTGATGAGTTGCGATATTATTACTTTCGGTGTGTGATGCTTGTGTGTGCCGTGTGATGTGTTGTTCTGTGATTTGTGTTTGTGTTGTGTGTATTCTACTCTGTTCTGTGGCCTGTGCGTTTTGCAAGTTGAGTGAGATATTTTGCGTGTTATGACTGATACCTTCGTGTATGTGTTGCGTGTTTGGCATTGTGCATTCTGTGAGGCTCTGCGCGCTGTACGTGCTGTGTGTGTCTGGAGTGGTGTGTGTAGTGTGTGAAATGGGCGTTGCATGAACTCGGTGTTCTTTCTGTCGTGGTTTGTGTGCGTTTCGCATGTGGGTTTCTATGTGGGTGGTTGCGTTTGACAGTTTGTGCGTGTGGTCGGCTCTTGGAGTAGTGAGTGCAATTTGTGATGTGGGTACTGTGTACGGTCAAGCTCGGTCCGTGTGCCTCACTGTGCGTGTTATGTTGTGTTCCCTCCGAGAGCCGTGGTTCCCGTGTGTGGTGGTGTGCAGTTATGTTCTCGGTGTGTGGTGGGGTTTGATGTGGAGTGTGATGTGCTGTTTGTGTGTTGAGGGACTTGTGCATTCAAGTGCACAGAAGACCGCCTCTCGTGCTTGTCCGTTCTCTCCACACGTTCGTAATCCTCCAGGCGGGCCTTTTCCCCTGAGGACGCAAAAAAGCCCCCTCACCCATTTCATCGCAAGGCCCTGAAGATGCCTTTGTCGGAACGTGTCAGAAACTGCTGCAGGAGAGAGAGCCTTATGCCAGACTTTGCTGGGGAAACGACTCACCGTGCACTGAGGCGACCCCTCCCTCCCTGAGAGAATACCAGGCTGCTTTCGCCTTGCGTGCAATATTCTCCTAGGGGATGAGGAAAAGAGTAAACATTGCAGTAGAAGGCGGTCTTCTCTGTACGCCCTTTATCTCGAGGGCGTAAGTGGGCTGCGATGAGGCCTTCGCACTAGACACACTAGGAAGTTGCAGAACGAGATGCTCTGAAGGAAGCAGCAGTGGAGGCAAGTCAGCTTTGCTCGGAAACTGAGCTTGCTACACGCTTTCCGTGTGTGTCCCGTGTGCCTGCACTCCAGGCACCTGAGTGAAGTCTCCTCCTGCGTAGAGCTCTCTTTTGCTGAGTGCCGGGCACTCGCTTGTGTGGCCATCGACGTGCGGCCTGGCTGTCGGGGGGAATGCCCGCATACAACGAATTTACCTTGTCGTGTGCTTTCCACGTCTGTCCCGCGTGCCTGCACTCTAAGTGCCCGCGTGGACTCTGCCGCGTAGAGCTCCCTTTCGCTGAGCGGCGGGGGTGCTCGCTTGTGTGGCCCCCTAGCGTGAGGCCTTGCCGAGGAAGCCCGGCTGTAAGGGAAATGCCCGCATGCAACGAATTTCGCGTGGAAACTTAAAAAGTCGCTTTTCCTGCGACTATGTGGCTGCTTCAGAGATGCCCAGGTTGGTCCGTGGGGTATGTGAGCCGATCTCCCATGCCACAGTCTGAGCATTGAAAACTAAGTGCCCGTCGGCTTCAGTCCCCAGGCATCGTGTCAGCAAGAGACATGTGTGTGCAAGCTGCTCCAGAGCCTGGTGGCAGATGGGCCCTGAGCCGCAGAGCTGTTGTCCTGCAGAGAAGGCCCTGACGCTGCCGGCTCAGCCCACGTGATCGGCTGCTCAGCCATATCCAGATTGGCGGCTAAACACTGCTGTGTGAAGGCGAGCTTCTGATATGTATTCACACTCCCAGGCACAAGACTACTATGACGAGGTCTTCTGCCCAGCCTCAGGGGAAGAGGCAGGGCAAGTTGCTTTCTGTACGGGCATTGGAAGCAGGACGTGTGGGCGTTCTGTTCAACAGGTTGAAAAGCCGGCAGCACCAAGCGGTTGAGGTGACGTTCGGCTGCGCGTGTTATGCGCATGATGAGGGATGTGCTGGCCGCGTGTGGTTGTGCTTGTTTTAGTATGTCTCATGGTGTGCTGCAGTAGGGCATCTGTGCAATGAATTTCATGTGTATTGTGAGCAGTTATGTGCCTTGATGTGGATGTGTCCGGTGTGTGTCATGCTTCTGTGTAGTGTGTGTTCCGTTCTGCGCTCCTGTGTGAGGCTGTCTGGGTGGTGTTGTCTCTACGTGGTTGTGTGCGTAGCGTGTAGTGTGTGAAATGAAAGGTATGCTGTCTCCTCTGTTGGTTGTGCGTTTCGCCTTTATGTCTGAGAGGGTTTTGCGCGTTTCGTGCGTCTGCGACTGTGACTGAGGTGTTGCTGTGTTTGAGTGGTTGCGTGTGTGTTACGTGTGTGATTTGAAACTGGTTGTCTGTGTGGTTGTGCTTGTTTCCTGTGCCTCATTGTGTGTGCTGTGGGTACTCTGCGAAATGTCGCTGGCGTGTGTTGTGAGCAGCTGCGTGCTTCGACGTGTCTGGTGTGCGTCCTGTGACTTGTGTTGATACACTCTGGGTTCTGTGTGTGTACGCGCTGCACAGTGCAGCCCGTGTGCATGGACGTGAGCGTGGGTTGTCTGTGCGTGGTCGTGCGTGCGATGCGTGGTGTGTGAAGTGTGCGCTACGTGGGTTTTCGTTGGTTTTGTGTGTGTGTGTGTGTGTGTGTGTGTGTGTCGCACTTGGTTTTGTATGTGGTGTGTCTGTTTTGCGTGTGTGATTGGGATTTGTGCTTGGCTGCGTTTGAGAGGTTGTGTGTGTGTTTGGTTGAGTTCTGCGTGTGATGTGAGATGTGTGTGGTCTGTGTGTGTGGCTGTGCTTGTTTGCGTGCCTCCTGGTGTGCATTGTGTGTGCTCATTGCAGTGTGATTTGCGTGAATTGTGCGCTCTTCTGCCCTGCGATGTTTGAGGTGTGCGTTGTTCTCTGTGTTGTGCCGTGTGCGTGTTGAGAGGTTGTGTGTGTGTGTGTGTGTGTGTGTGTGTGTGTGTTCTCTACGTACGTGTCTGCGGGTGTTGTGTGCGTTGTGGCTGCTCCTTGAGTGTGTGTTGCGTGTGGCTTTATGTGTGGTGTGCAGTGGTTGCGTTGCTCTGTGTGTGTGTTGTTGCATTGTTGATGTTATTGAGTTGTGTGTGTGATGAGTTGCGATATTATTACTTTCGGTGTGTGATGCTTGTGTGTGCCGTGTGATGTGTTGTTCTGTGATTTGTGTTTGTGTTGTGTGTATTCTACTCTGTTCTGTGGCCTGTGCGTTTTGCAAGTTGAGTGAGATATTTTGCGTGTTATGACTGATACCTTCGTGTATGTGTTGCGTGTTTGGCATTGTGCATTCTGTGAGGCTCTGCGCGCTGTACGTGCTGTGTGTGTCTGGAGTGGTGTGTGTAGTGTGTGAAATGGGCGTTGCATGAACTCGGTGTTCTTTCTGTCGTGGTTTGTGTGCGTTTCGCATGTGGGTTTCTATGTGGGTGGTTGCGTTTGACAGTTTGTGCGTGTGGTCGGCTCTTGGAGTAGTGAGTGCAATTTGTGATGTGGGTACTGTGTACGGTCAAGCTCGGTCCGTGTGCCTCACTGTGCGTGTTATGTTGTGTTCCCTCCGAGAGCCGTGGTTCCCGTGTGTGGTGGTGTGCAGTTATGTTCTCGGTGTGTGGTGGGGTTTGATGTGGAGTGTGATGTGCTGTTTGTGTGTTGAGGGACTTGTGCATTCAAGTGCACAGAAGACCGCCTCTCGTGCTTGTCCGTTCTCTCCACACGTTCGTAATCCTCCAGGCGGGCCTTTTCCCCTGAGGACGCAAAAAAGCCCCCTCACCCATTTCATCGCAAGGCCCTGAAGATGCCTTTGTCGGAACGTGTCAGAAACTGCTGCAGGAGAGAGAGCCTTATGCCAGACTTTGCTGGGGAAACGACTCACCGTGCACTGAGGCGACCCCTCCCTCCCTGAGAGAATACCAGGCTGCTTTCGCCTTGCGTGCAATATTCTCCTAGGGGATGAGGAAAAGAGTAAACATTGCAGTAGAAGGCGGTCTTCTCTGTACGCCCTTTATCTCGAGGGCGTAAGTGGGCTGCGATGAGGCCTTCGCACTAGACACACTAGGAAGTTGCAGAACGAGATGCTCTGAAGGAAGCAGCAGTGGAGGCAAGTCAGCTTTGCTCGGAAACTGAGCTTGCTACACGCTTTCCGTGTGTGTCCCGTGTGCCTGCACTCCAGGCACCTGAGTGAAGTCTCCTCCTGCGTAGAGCTCTCTTTTGCTGAGTGCCGGGCACTCGCTTGTGTGGCCATCGACGTGCGGCCTGGCTGTCGGGGGGAATGCCCGCATACAACGAATTTACCTTGTCGTGTGCTTTCCACGTCTGTCCCGCGTGCCTGCACTCTAAGTGCCCGCGTGGACTCTGCCGCGTAGAGCTCCCTTTCGCTGAGCGGCGGGGGTGCTCGCTTGTGTGGCCCCCTAGCGTGAGGCCTTGCCGAGGAAGCCCGGCTGTAAGGGAAATGCCCGCATGCAACGAATTTCGCGTGGAAACTTAAAAAGTCGCTTTTCCTGCGACTATGTGGCTGCTTCAGAGATGCCCAGGTTGGTCCGTGGGGTATGTGAGCCGATCTCCCATGCCACAGTCTGAGCATTGAAAACTAAGTGCCCGTCGGCTTCAGTCCCCAGGCATCGTGTCAGCAAGAGACATGTGTGTGCAAGCTGCTCCAGAGCCTGGTGGCAGATGGGCCCTGAGCCGCAGAGCTGTTGTCCTGCAGAGAAGGCCCTGACGCTGCCGGCTCAGCCCACGTGATCGGCTGCTCAGCCATATCCAGATTGGCGGCTAAACACTGCTGTGTGAAGGCGAGCTTCTGATATGTATTCACACTCCCAGGCACAAGACTACTATGACGAGGTCTTCTGCCCAGCCTCAGGGGAAGAGGCAGGGCAAGTTGCTTTCTGTACGGGCATTGGAAGCAGGACGTGTGGGCGTTCTGTTCAACAGGTTGAAAAGCCGGCAGCACCAAGCGGTTGAGGTGACGTTCGGCTGCGCGTGTTATGCGCATGATGAGGGATGTGCTGGCCGCGTGTGGTTGTGCTTGTTTTAGTATGTCTCATGGTGTGCTGCAGTAGGGCATCTGTGCAATGAATTTCATGTGTATTGTGAGCAGTTATGTGCCTTGATGTGGATGTGTCCGGTGTGTGTCATGCTTCTGTGTAGTGTGTGTTCCGTTCTGCGCTCCTGTGTGAGGCTGTCTGGGTGGTGTTGTCTCTACGTGGTTGTGTGCGTAGCGTGTAGTGTGTGAAATGAAAGGTATGCTGTCTCCTCTGTTGGTTGTGCGTTTCGCCTTTATGTCTGAGAGGGTTTTGCGCGTTTCGTGCGTCTGCGACTGTGACTGAGGTGTTGCTGTGTTTGAGTGGTTGCGTGTGTGTTACGTGTGTGATTTGAAACTGGTTGTCTGTGTGGTTGTGCTTGTTTCCTGTGCCTCATTGTGTGTGCTGTGGGTACTCTGCGAAATGTCGCTGGCGTGTGTTGTGAGCAGCTGCGTGCTTCGACGTGTCTGGTGTGCGTCCTGTGACTTGTGTTGATACACTCTGGGTTCTGTGTGTGTACGCGCTGCACAGTGCAGCCCGTGTGCATGGACGTGAGCGTGGGTTGTCTGTGCGTGGTCGTGCGTGCGATGCGTGGTGTGTGAAGTGTGCGCTACGTGGGTTTTCGTTGGTTTTGTGTGTGTGTGTGTGTGTGTGTGTGTGTGTGTCGCACTTGGTTTTGTATGTGGTGTGTCTGTTTTGCGTGTGTGATTGGGATTTGTGCTTGGCTGCGTTTGAGAGGTTGTGTGTGTGTTTGGTTGAGTTCTGCGTGTGATGTGAGATGTGTGTGGTCTGTGTGTGTGGCTGTGCTTGTTTGCGTGCCTCCTGGTGTGCATTGTGTGTGCTCATTGCAGTGTGATTTGCGTGAATTGTGCGCTCTTCTGCCCTGCGATGTTTGAGGTGTGCGTTGTTCTCTGTGTTGTGCCGTGTGCGTGTTGAGAGGTTGTGTGTGTGTGTGTGTGTGTGTGTGTGTGTGTTCTCTACGTACGTGTCTGCGGGTGTTGTGTGCGTTGTGGCTGCTCCTTGAGTGTGTGTTGCGTGTGGCTTTATGTGTGGTGTGCAGTGGTTGCGTTGCTCTGTGTGTGTGTTGTTGCATTGTTGATGTTATTGAGTTGTGTGTGTGATGAGTTGCGATATTATTACTTTCGGTGTGTGATGCTTGTGTGTGCCGTGTGATGTGTTGTTCTGTGATTTGTGTTTGTGTTGTGTGTATTCTACTCTGTTCTGTGGCCTGTGCGTTTTGCAAGTTGAGTGAGATATTTTGCGTGTTATGACTGATACCTTCGTGTATGTGTTGCGTGTTTGGCATTGTGCATTCTGTGAGGCTCTGCGCGCTGTACGTGCTGTGTGTGTCTGGAGTGGTGTGTGTAGTGTGTGAAATGGGCGTTGCATGAACTCGGTGTTCTTTCTGTCGTGGTTTGTGTGCGTTTCGCATGTGGGTTTCTATGTGGGTGGTTGCGTTTGACAGTTTGTGCGTGTGGTCGGCTCTTGGAGTAGTGAGTGCAATTTGTGATGTGGGTACTGTGTACGGTCAAGCTCGGTCCGTGTGCCTCACTGTGCGTGTTATGTTGTGTTCCCTCCGAGAGCCGTGGTTCCCGTGTGTGGTGGTGTGCAGTTATGTTCTCGGTGTGTGGTGGGGTTTGATGTGGAGTGTGATGTGCTGTTTGTGTGTTGAGGGACTTGTGCATTCAAGTGCACAGAAGACCGCCTCTCGTGCTTGTCCGTTCTCTCCACACGTTCGTAATCCTCCAGGCGGGCCTTTTCCCCTGAGGACGCAAAAAAGCCCCCTCACCCATTTCATCGCAAGGCCCTGAAGATGCCTTTGTCGGAACGTGTCAGAAACTGCTGCAGGAGAGAGAGCCTTATGCCAGACTTTGCTGGGGAAACGACTCACCGTGCACTGAGGCGACCCCTCCCTCCCTGAGAGAATACCAGGCTGCTTTCGCCTTGCGTGCAATATTCTCCTAGGGGATGAGGAAAAGAGTAAACATTGCAGTAGAAGGCGGTCTTCTCTGTACGCCCTTTATCTCGAGGGCGTAAGTGGGCTGCGATGAGGCCTTCGCACTAGACACACTAGGAAGTTGCAGAACGAGATGCTCTGAAGGAAGCAGCAGTGGAGGCAAGTCAGCTTTGCTCGGAAACTGAGCTTGCTACACGCTTTCCGTGTGTGTCCCGTGTGCCTGCACTCCAGGCACCTGAGTGAAGTCTCCTCCTGCGTAGAGCTCTCTTTTGCTGAGTGCCGGGCACTCGCTTGTGTGGCCATCGACGTGCGGCCTGGCTGTCGGGGGGAATGCCCGCATACAACGAATTTACCTTGTCGTGTGCTTTCCACGTCTGTCCCGCGTGCCTGCACTCTAAGTGCCCGCGTGGACTCTGCCGCGTAGAGCTCCCTTTCGCTGAGCGGCGGGGGTGCTCGCTTGTGTGGCCCCCTAGCGTGAGGCCTTGCCGAGGAAGCCCGGCTGTAAGGGAAATGCCCGCATGCAACGAATTTCGCGTGGAAACTTAAAAAGTCGCTTTTCCTGCGACTATGTGGCTGCTTCAGAGATGCCCAGGTTGGTCCGTGGGGTATGTGAGCCGATCTCCCATGCCACAGTCTGAGCATTGAAAACTAAGTGCCCGTCGGCTTCAGTCCCCAGGCATCGTGTCAGCAAGAGACATGTGTGTGCAAGCTGCTCCAGAGCCTGGTGGCAGATGGGCCCTGAGCCGCAGAGCTGTTGTCCTGCAGAGAAGGCCCTGACGCTGCCGGCTCAGCCCACGTGATCGGCTGCTCAGCCATATCCAGATTGGCGGCTAAACACTGCTGTGTGAAGGCGAGCTTCTGATATGTATTCACACTCCCAGGCACAAGACTACTATGACGAGGTCTTCTGCCCAGCCTCAGGGGAAGAGGCAGGGCAAGTTGCTTTCTGTACGGGCATTGGAAGCAGGACGTGTGGGCGTTCTGTTCAACAGGTTGAAAAGCCGGCAGCACCAAGCGGTTGAGGTGACGTTCGGCTGCGCGTGTTATGCGCATGATGAGGGATGTGCTGGCCGCGTGTGGTTGTGCTTGTTTTAGTATGTCTCATGGTGTGCTGCAGTAGGGCATCTGTGCAATGAATTTCATGTGTATTGTGAGCAGTTATGTGCCTTGATGTGGATGTGTCCGGTGTGTGTCATGCTTCTGTGTAGTGTGTGTTCCGTTCTGCGCTCCTGTGTGAGGCTGTCTGGGTGGTGTTGTCTCTACGTGGTTGTGTGCGTAGCGTGTAGTGTGTGAAATGAAAGGTATGCTGTCTCCTCTGTTGGTTGTGCGTTTCGCCTTTATGTCTGAGAGGGTTTTGCGCGTTTCGTGCGTCTGCGACTGTGACTGAGGTGTTGCTGTGTTTGAGTGGTTGCGTGTGTGTTACGTGTGTGATTTGAAACTGGTTGTCTGTGTGGTTGTGCTTGTTTCCTGTGCCTCATTGTGTGTGCTGTGGGTACTCTGCGAAATGTCGCTGGCGTGTGTTGTGAGCAGCTGCGTGCTTCGACGTGTCTGGTGTGCGTCCTGTGACTTGTGTTGATACACTCTGGGTTCTGTGTGTGTACGCGCTGCACAGTGCAGCCCGTGTGCATGGACGTGAGCGTGGGTTGTCTGTGCGTGGTCGTGCGTGCGATGCGTGGTGTGTGAAGTGTGCGCTACGTGGGTTTTCGTTGGTTTTGTGTGTGTGTGTGTGTGTGTGTGTGTGTGTGTGTCGCACTTGGTTTTGTATGTGGTGTGTCTGTTTTGCGTGTGTGATTGGGATTTGTGCTTGGCTGCGTTTGAGAGGTTGTGTGTGTGTTTGGTTGAGTTCTGCGTGTGATGTGAGATGTGTGTGGTCTGTGTGTGTGGCTGTGCTTGTTTGCGTGCCTCCTGGTGTGCATTGTGTGTGCTCATTGCAGTGTGATTTGCGTGAATTGTGCGCTCTTCTGCCCTGCGATGTTTGAGGTGTGCGTTGTTCTCTGTGTTGTGCCGTGTGCGTGTTGAGAGGTTCTGTGTGTGTGTGTGTGTGTGTGTGTGTGTGTGTGTGTGTGTTCTCTACGTACGTGTCTGCGGGTGTTGTGTGCGTTGTGGCTGCTCCTTGAGTGTGTGTTGCGTGTGGCTTTATGTGTGGTGTGCAGTGGTTGCGTTGCTCTGTGTGTGTGTTGTTGCATTGTTGATGTTATTGAGTTGTGTGTGTGATGAGTTGCGATATTATTACTTTCGGTGTGTGATGCTTGTGTGTGCCGTGTGATGTGTTGTTCTGTGATTTGTGTTTGTGTTGTGTGTATTCTACTCTGTTCTGTGGCCTGTGCGTTTTGCAAGTTGAGTGAGATATTTTGCGTGTTATGACTGATACCTTCGTGTATGTGTTGCGTGTTTGGCATTGTGCATTCTGTGAGGCTCTGCGCGCTGTACGTGCTGTGTGTGTCTGGAGTGGTGTGTGTAGTGTGTGAAATGGGCGTTGCATGAACTCGGTGTTCTTTCTGTCGTGGTTTGTGTGCGTTTCGCATGTGGGTTTCTATGTGGGTGGTTGCGTTTGACAGTTTGTGCGTGTGGTCGGCTCTTGGAGTAGTGAGTGCAATTTGTGATGTGGGTACTGTGTACGGTCAAGCTCGGTCCGTGTGCCTCACTGTGCGTGTTATGTTGTGTTCCCTCCGAGAGCCGTGGTTCCCGTGTGTGGTGGTGTGCAGTTATGTTCTCGGTGTGTGGTGGGGTTTGATGTGGAGTGTGATGTGCTGTTTGTGTGTTGAGGGACTTGTGCATTCAAGTGCACAGAAGACCGCCTCTCGTGCTTGTCCGTTCTCTCCACACGTTCGTAATCCTCCAGGCGGGCCTTTTCCCCTGAGGACGCAAAAAAGCCCCCTCACCCATTTCATCGCAAGGCCCTGAAGATGCCTTTGTCGGAACGTGTCAGAAACTGCTGCAGGAGAGAGAGCCTTATGCCAGACTTTGCTGGGGAAACGACTCACCGTGCACTGAGGCGACCCCTCCCTCCCTGAGAGAATACCAGGCTGCTTTCGCCTTGCGTGCAATATTCTCCTAGGGGATGAGGAAAAGAGTAAACATTGCAGTAGAAGGCGGTCTTCTCTGTACGCCCTTTATCTCGAGGGCGTAAGTGGGCTGCGATGAGGCCTTCGCACTAGACACACTAGGAAGTTGCAGAACGAGATGCTCTGAAGGAAGCAGCAGTGGAGGCAAGTCAGCTTTGCTCGGAAACTGAGCTTGCTACACGCTTTCCGTGTGTGTCCCGTGTGCCTGCACTCCAGGCACCTGAGTGAAGTCTCCTCCTGCGTAGAGCTCTCTTTTGCTGAGTGCCGGGCACTCGCTTGTGTGGCCATCGACGTGCGGCCTGGCTGTCGGGGGGAATGCCCGCATACAACGAATTTACCTTGTCGTGTGCTTTCCACGTCTGTCCCGCGTGCCTGCACTCTAAGTGCCCGCGTGGACTCTGCCGCGTAGAGCTCCCTTTCGCTGAGCGGCGGGGGTGCTCGCTTGTGTGGCCCCCTAGCGTGAGGCCTTGCCGAGGAAGCCCGGCTGTAAGGGAAATGCCCGCATGCAACGAATTTCGCGTGGAAACTTAAAAAGTCGCTTTTCCTGCGACTATGTGGCTGCTTCAGAGATGCCCAGGTTGGTCCGTGGGGTATGTGAGCCGATCTCCCATGCCACAGTCTGAGCATTGAAAACTAAGTGCCCGTCGGCTTCAGTCCCCAGGCATCGTGTCAGCAAGAGACATGTGTGTGCAAGCTGCTCCAGAGCCTGGTGGCAGATGGGCCCTGAGCCGCAGAGCTGTTGTCCTGCAGAGAAGGCCCTGACGCTGCCGGCTCAGCCCACGTGATCGGCTGCTCAGCCATATCCAGATTGGCGGCTAAACACTGCTGTGTGAAGGCGAGCTTCTGATATGTATTCACACTCCCAGGCACAAGACTACTATGACGAGGTCTTCTGCCCAGCCTCAGGGGAAGAGGCAGGGCAAGTTGCTTTCTGTACGGGCATTGGAAGCAGGACGTGTGGGCGTTCTGTTCAACAGGTTGAAAAGCCGGCAGCACCAAGCGGTTGAGGTGACGTTCGGCTGCGCGTGTTATGCGCATGATGAGGGATGTGCTGGCCGCGTGTGGTTGTGCTTGTTTTAGTATGTCTCATGGTGTGCTGCAGTAGGGCATCTGTGCAATGAATTTCATGTGTATTGTGAGCAGTTATGTGCCTTGATGTGGATGTGTCCGGTGTGTGTCATGCTTCTGTGTAGTGTGTGTTCCGTTCTGCGCTCCTGTGTGAGGCTGTCTGGGTGGTGTTGTCTCTACGTGGTTGTGTGCGTAGCGTGTAGTGTGTGAAATGAAAGGTATGCTGTCTCCTCTGTTGGTTGTGCGTTTCGCCTTTATGTCTGAGAGGGTTTTGCGCGTTTCGTGCGTCTGCGACTGTGACTGAGGTGTTGCTGTGTTTGAGTGGTTGCGTGTGTGTTACGTGTGTGATTTGAAACTGGTTGTCTGTGTGGTTGTGCTTGTTTCCTGTGCCTCATTGTGTGTGCTGTGGGTACTCTGCGAAATGTCGCTGGCGTGTGTTGTGAGCAGCTGCGTGCTTCGACGTGTCTGGTGTGCGTCCTGTGACTTGTGTTGATACACTCTGGGTTCTGTGTGTGTACGCGCTGCACAGTGCAGCCCGTGTGCATGGACGTGAGCGTGGGTTGTCTGTGCGTGGTCGTGCGTGCGATGCGTGGTGTGTGAAGTGTGCGCTACGTGGGTTTTCGTTGGTTTTGTGTGTGTGTGTGTGTGTGTGTGTGTGTGTGTCGCACTTGGTTTTGTATGTGGTGTGTCTGTTTTGCGTGTGTGATTGGGATTTGTGCTTGGCTGCGTTTGAGAGGTTGTGTGTGTGTTTGGTTGAGTTCTGCGTGTGATGTGAGATGTGTGTGGTCTGTGTGTGTGGCTGTGCTTGTTTGCGTGCCTCCTGGTGTGCATTGTGTGTGCTCATTGCAGTGTGATTTGCGTGAATTGTGCGCTCTTCTGCCCTGCGATGTTTGAGGTGTGCGTTGTTCTCTGTGTTGTGCCGTGTGCGTGTTGAGAGGTGTGTGTGTGTGTGTGTGTGTGTGTGTGTGTGTGTGTGTTCTCTACGTACGTGTCTGCGGGTGTTGTGTGCGTTGTGACTGCTCCTTGAGTGTGTGTTGCGTGTGGCTTTATGTGTGGTGTGCAGTGGTTGCGTTGCTCTGTGTGTGTGTTGTTGCATTGTTGATGTTATTGAGTTGTGTGTGTGATGAGTTGCGATATTATTACTTTCGGTGTGTGATGCTTGTGTGTGCCGTGTGATGTGTTGTTCTGTGATTTGTGTTTGTGTTGTGTGTATTCTACTCTGTTCTGTGGCCTGTGCGTTTTGCAAGTTGAGTGAGATATTTTGCGTGTTATGACTGATACCTTCGTGTATGTGTTGCGTGTTTGGCATTGTGCATTCTGTGAGGCTCTGCGCGCTGTACGTGCTGTGTGTGTCTGGAGTGGTGTGTGTAGTGTGTGAAATGGGCGTTGCATGAACTCGGTGTTCTTTCTGTCGTGGTTTGTGTGCGTTTCGCATGTGGGTTTCTATGTGGGTGGTTGCGTTTGACAGTTTGTGCGTGTGGTCGGCTCTTGGAGTAGTGAGTGCAATTTGTGATGTGGGTACTGTGTACGGTCAAGCTCGGTCCGTGTGCCTCACTGTGCGTGTTATGTTGTGTTCCCTCCGAGAGCCGTGGTTCCCGTGTGTGGTGGTGTGCAGTTATGTTCTCGGTGTGTGGTGGGGTTTGATGTGGAGTGTGATGTGCTGTTTGTGTGTTGAGGGACTTGTGCATTCAAGTGCACAGAAGACCGCCTCTCGTGCTTGTCCGTTCTCTCCACACGTTCGTAATCCTCCAGGCGGGCCTTTTCCCCTGAGGACGCAAAAAAGCCCCCTCACCCATTTCATCGCAAGGCCCTGAAGATGCCTTTGTCGGAACGTGTCAGAAACTGCTGCAGGAGAGAGAGCCTTATGCCAGACTTTGCTGGGGAAACGACTCACCGTGCACTGAGGCGACCCCTCCCTCCCTGAGAGAATACCAGGCTGCTTTCGCCTTGCGTGCAATATTCTCCTAGGGGATGAGGAAAAGAGTAAACATTGCAGTAGAAGGCGGTCTTCTCTGTACGCCCTTTATCTCGAGGGCGTAAGTGGGCTGCGATGAGGCCTTCGCACTAGACACACTAGGAAGTTGCAGAACGAGATGCTCTGAAGGAAGCAGCAGTGGAGGCAAGTCAGCTTTGCTCGGAAACTGAGCTTGCTACACGCTTTCCGTGTGTGTCCCGTGTGCCTGCACTCCAGGCACCTGAGTGAAGTCTCCTCCTGCGTAGAGCTCTCTTTTGCTGAGTGCCGGGCACTCGCTTGTGTGGCCATCGACGTGCGGCCTGGCTGTCGGGGGGAATGCCCGCATACAACGAATTTACCTTGTCGTGTGCTTTCCACGTCTGTCCCGCGTGCCTGCACTCTAAGTGCCCGCGTGGACTCTGCCGCGTAGAGCTCCCTTTCGCTGAGCGGCGGGGGTGCTCGCTTGTGTGGCCCCCTAGCGTGAGGCCTTGCCGAGGAAGCCCGGCTGTAAGGGAAATGCCCGCATGCAACGAATTTCGCGTGGAAACTTAAAAAGTCGCTTTTCCTGCGACTATGTGGCTGCTTCAGAGATGCCCAGGTTGGTCCGTGGGGTATGTGAGCCGATCTCCCATGCCACAGTCTGAGCATTGAAAACTAAGTGCCCGTCGGCTTCAGTCCCCAGGCATCGTGTCAGCAAGAGACATGTGTGTGCAAGCTGCTCCAGAGCCTGGTGGCAGATGGGCCCTGAGCCGCAGAGCTGTTGTCCTGCAGAGAAGGCCCTGACGCTGCCGGCTCAGCCCACGTGATCGGCTGCTCAGCCATATCCAGATTGGCGGCTAAACACTGCTGTGTGAAGGCGAGCTTCTGATATGTATTCACACTCCCAGGCACAAGACTACTATGACGAGGTCTTCTGCCCAGCCTCAGGGGAAGAGGCAGGGCAAGTTGCTTTCTGTACGGGCATTGGAAGCAGGACGTGTGGGCGTTCTGTTCAACAGGTTGAAAAGCCGGCAGCACCAAGCGGTTGAGGTGACGTTCGGCTGCGCGTGTTATGCGCATGATGAGGGATGTGCTGGCCGCGTGTGGTTGTGCTTGTTTTAGTATGTCTCATGGTGTGCTGCAGTAGGGCATCTGTGCAATGAATTTCATGTGTATTGTGAGCAGTTATGTGCCTTGATGTGGATGTGTCCGGTGTGTGTCATGCTTCTGTGTAGTGTGTGTTCCGTTCTGCGCTCCTGTGTGAGGCTGTCTGGGTGGTGTTGTCTCTACGTGGTTGTGTGCGTAGCGTGTAGTGTGTGAAATGAAAGGTATGCTGTCTCCTCTGTTGGTTGTGCGTTTCGCCTTTATGTCTGAGAGGGTTTTGCGCGTTTCGTGCGTCTGCGACTGTGACTGAGGTGTTGCTGTGTTTGAGTGGTTGCGTGTGTGTTACGTGTGTGATTTGAAACTGGTTGTCTGTGTGGTTGTGCTTGTTTCCTGTGCCTCATTGTGTGTGCTGTGGGTACTCTGCGAAATGTCGCTGGCGTGTGTTGTGAGCAGCTGCGTGCTTCGACGTGTCTGGTGTGCGTCCTGTGACTTGTGTTGATACACTCTGGGTTCTGTGTGTGTACGCGCTGCACAGTGCAGCCCGTGTGCATGGACGTGAGCGTGGGTTGTCTGTGCGTGGTCGTGCGTGCGATGCGTGGTGTGTGAAGTGTGCGCTACGTGGGTTTTCGTTGGTTTTGTGTGTGTGTGTGTGTGTGTGTGTGTGTGTGTCGCACTTGGTTTTGTATGTGGTGTGTCTGTTTTGCGTGTGTGATTGGGATTTGTGCTTGGCTGCGTTTGAGAGGTTGTGTGTGTGTTTGGTTGAGTTCTGCGTGTGATGTGAGATGTGTGTGGTCTGTGTGTGTGGCTGTGCTTGTTTGCGTGCCTCCTGGTGTGCATTGTGTGTGCTCATTGCAGTGTGATTTGCGTGAATTGTGCGCTCTTCTGCCCTGCGATGTTTGAGGTGTGCGTTGTTCTCTGTGTTGTGCCGTGTGCGTGTTGAGAGGTTCTGTGTGTGTGTGTGTGTGTGTGTGTGTGTGTGTGTGTGTGTGTTCTCTACGTACGTGTCTGCGGGTGTTGTGTGCGTTGTGGCTGCTCCTTGAGTGTGTGTTGCGTGTGGCTTTATGTGTGGTGTGCAGTGGTTGCGTTGCTCTGTGTGTGTGTTGTTGCATTGTTGATGTTATTGAGTTGTGTGTGTGATGAGTTGCGATATTATTACTTTCGGTGTGTGATGCTTGTGTGTGCCGTGTGATGTGTTGTTCTGTGATTTGTGTTTGTGTTGTGTGTATTCTACTCTGTTCTGTGGCCTGTGCGTTTTGCAAGTTGAGTGAGATATTTTGCGTGTTATGACTGATACCTTCGTGTATGTGTTGCGTGTTTGGCATTGTGCATTCTGTGAGGCTCTGCGCGCTGTACGTGCTGTGTGTGTCTGGAGTGGTGTGTGTAGTGTGTGAAATGGGCGTTGCATGAACTCGGTGTTCTTTCTGTCGTGGTTTGTGTGCGTTTCGCATGTGGGTTTCTATGTGGGTGGTTGCGTTTGACAGTTTGTGCGTGTGGTCGGCTCTTGGAGTAGTGAGTGCAATTTGTGATGTGGGTACTGTGTACGGTCAAGCTCGGTCCGTGTGCCTCACTGTGCGTGTTATGTTGTGTTCCCTCCGAGAGCCGTGGTTCCCGTGTGTGGTGGTGTGCAGTTATGTTCTCGGTGTGTGGTGGGGTTTGATGTGGAGTGTGATGTGCTGTTTGTGTGTTGAGGGACTTGTGCATTCAAGTGCACAGAAGACCGCCTCTCGTGCTTGTCCGTTCTCTCCACACGTTCGTAATCCTCCAGGCGGGCCTTTTCCCCTGAGGACGCAAAAAAGCCCCCTCACCCATTTCATCGCAAGGCCCTGAAGATGCCTTTGTCGGAACGTGTCAGAAACTGCTGCAGGAGAGAGAGCCTTATGCCAGACTTTGCTGGGGAAACGACTCACCGTGCACTGAGGCGACCCCTCCCTCCCTGAGAGAATACCAGGCTGCTTTCGCCTTGCGTGCAATATTCTCCTAGGGGATGAGGAAAAGAGTAAACATTGCAGTAGAAGGCGGTCTTCTCTGTACGCCCTTTATCTCGAGGGCGTAAGTGGGCTGCGATGAGGCCTTCGCACTAGACACACTAGGAAGTTGCAGAACGAGATGCTCTGAAGGAAGCAGCAGTGGAGGCAAGTCAGCTTTGCTCGGAAACTGAGCTTGCTACACGCTTTCCGTGTGTGTCCCGTGTGCCTGCACTCCAGGCACCTGAGTGAAGTCTCCTCCTGCGTAGAGCTCTCTTTTGCTGAGTGCCGGGCACTCGCTTGTGTGGCCATCGACGTGCGGCCTGGCTGTCGGGGGGAATGCCCGCATACAACGAATTTACCTTGTCGTGTGCTTTCCACGTCTGTCCCGCGTGCCTGCACTCTAAGTGCCCGCGTGGACTCTGCCGCGTAGAGCTCCCTTTCGCTGAGCGGCGGGGGTGCTCGCTTGTGTGGCCCCCTAGCGTGAGGCCTTGCCGAGGAAGCCCGGCTGTAAGGGAAATGCCCGCATGCAACGAATTTCGCGTGGAAACTTAAAAAGTCGCTTTTCCTGCGACTATGTGGCTGCTTCAGAGATGCCCAGGTTGGTCCGTGGGGTATGTGAGCCGATCTCCCATGCCACAGTCTGAGCATTGAAAACTAAGTGCCCGTCGGCTTCAGTCCCCAGGCATCGTGTCAGCAAGAGACATGTGTGTGCAAGCTGCTCCAGAGCCTGGTGGCAGATGGGCCCTGAGCCGCAGAGCTGTTGTCCTGCAGAGAAGGCCCTGACGCTGCCGGCTCAGCCCACGTGATCGGCTGCTCAGCCATATCCAGATTGGCGGCTAAACACTGCTGTGTGAAGGCGAGCTTCTGATATGTATTCACACTCCCAGGCACAAGACTACTATGACGAGGTCTTCTGCCCAGCCTCAGGGGAAGAGGCAGGGCAAGTTGCTTTCTGTACGGGCATTGGAAGCAGGACGTGTGGGCGTTCTGTTCAACAGGTTGAAAAGCCGGCAGCACCAAGCGGTTGAGGTGACGTTCGGCTGCGCGTGTTATGCGCATGATGAGGGATGTGCTGGCCGCGTGTGGTTGTGCTTGTTTTAGTATGTCTCATGGTGTGCTGCAGTAGGGCATCTGTGCAATGAATTTCATGTGTATTGTGAGCAGTTATGTGCCTTGATGTGGATGTGTCCGGTGTGTGTCATGCTTCTGTGTAGTGTGTGTTCCGTTCTGCGCTCCTGTGTGAGGCTGTCTGGGTGGTGTTGTCTCTACGTGGTTGTGTGCGTAGCGTGTAGTGTGTGAAATGAAAGGTATGCTGTCTCCTCTGTTGGTTGTGCGTTTCGCCTTTATGTCTGAGAGGGTTTTGCGCGTTTCGTGCGTCTGCGACTGTGACTGAGGTGTTGCTGTGTTTGAGTGGTTGCGTGTGTGTTACGTGTGTGATTTGAAACTGGTTGTCTGTGTGGTTGTGCTTGTTTCCTGTGCCTCATTGTGTGTGCTGTGGGTACTCTGCGAAATGTCGCTGGCGTGTGTTGTGAGCAGCTGCGTGCTTCGACGTGTCTGGTGTGCGTCCTGTGACTTGTGTTGATACACTCTGGGTTCTGTGTGTGTACGCGCTGCACAGTGCAGCCCGTGTGCATGGACGTGAGCGTGGGTTGTCTGTGCGTGGTCGTGCGTGCGATGCGTGGTGTGTGAAGTGTGCGCTACGTGGGTTTTCGTTGGTGTGTGTGTGTGTGTGTGTGTGTGTGTGTGTGTCGCACTTGGTTTTGTATGTGGTGTGTCTGTTTTGCGTGTGTGATTGGGATTTGTGCTTGGCTGCGTTTGAGAGGTTGTGTGTGTGTTTGGTTGAGTTCTGCGTGTGATGTGAGATGTGTGTGGTCTGTGTGTGTGGCTGTGCTTGTTTGCGTGCCTCCTGGTGTGCATTGTGTGTGCTCATTGCAGTGTGATTTGCGTGAATTGTGCGCTCTTCTGCCCTGCGATGTTTGAGGTGTGCGTTGTTCTCTGTGTTGTGCCGTGTGCGTGTTGAGAGGTTCTGTGTGTGTGTGTGTGTGTGTGTGTGTGTGTGTGTGTGTTCTCTACGTACGTGTCTGCGGGTGTTGTGTGCGTTGTGGCTGCTCCTTGAGTGTGTGTTGCGTGTGGCTTTATGTGTGGTGTGCAGTGGTTGCGTTGCTCTGTGTGTGTGTTGTTGCATTGTTGATGTTATTGAGTTGTGTGTGTGATGAGTTGCGATATTATTACTTTCGGTGTGTGATGCTTGTGTGTGCCGTGTGATGTGTTGTTCTGTGATTTGTGTTTGTGTTGTGTGTATTCTACTCTGTTCTGTGGCCTGTGCGTTTTGCAAGTTGAGTGAGATATTTTGCGTGTTATGACTGATACCTTCGTGTATGTGTTGCGTGTTTGGCATTGTGCATTCTGTGAGGCTCTGCGCGCTGTACGTGCTGTGTGTGTCTGGAGTGGTGTGTGTAGTGTGTGAAATGGGCGTTGCATGAACTCGGTGTTCTTTCTGTCGTGGTTTGTGTGCGTTTCGCATGTGGGTTTCTATGTGGGTGGTTGCGTTTGACAGTTTGTGCGTGTGGTCGGCTCTTGGAGTAGTGAGTGCAATTTGTGATGTGGGTACTGTGTACGGTCAAGCTCGGTCCGTGTGCCTCACTGTGCGTGTTATGTTGTGTTCCCTCCGAGAGCCGTGGTTCCCGTGTGTGGTGGTGTGCAGTTATGTTCTCGGTGTGTGGTGGGGTTTGATGTGGAGTGTGATGTGCTGTTTGTGTGTTGAGGGACTTGTGCATTCAAGTGCACAGAAGACCGCCTCTCGTGCTTGTCCGTTCTCTCCACACGTTCGTAATCCTCCAGGCGGGCCTTTTCCCCTGAGGACGCAAAAAAGCCCCCTCACCCATTTCATCGCAAGGCCCTGAAGATGCCTTTGTCGGAACGTGTCAGAAACTGCTGCAGGAGAGAGAGCCTTATGCCAGACTTTGCTGGGGAAACGACTCACCGTGCACTGAGGCGACCCCTCCCTCCCTGAGAGAATACCAGGCTGCTTTCGCCTTGCGTGCAATATTCTCCTAGGGGATGAGGAAAAGAGTAAACATTGCAGTAGAAGGCGGTCTTCTCTGTACGCCCTTTATCTCGAGGGCGTAAGTGGGCTGCGATGAGGCCTTCGCACTAGACACACTAGGAAGTTGCAGAACGAGATGCTCTGAAGGAAGCAGCAGTGGAGGCAAGTCAGCTTTGCTCGGAAACTGAGCTTGCTACACGCTTTCCGTGTGTGTCCCGTGTGCCTGCACTCCAGGCACCTGAGTGAAGTCTCCTCCTGCGTAGAGCTCTCTTTTGCTGAGTGCCGGGCACTCGCTTGTGTGGCCATCGACGTGCGGCCTGGCTGTCGGGGGGAATGCCCGCATACAACGAATTTACCTTGTCGTGTGCTTTCCACGTCTGTCCCGCGTGCCTGCACTCTAAGTGCCCGCGTGGACTCTGCCGCGTAGAGCTCCCTTTCGCTGAGCGGCGGGGGTGCTCGCTTGTGTGGCCCCCTAGCGTGAGGCCTTGCCGAGGAAGCCCGGCTGTAAGGGAAATGCCCGCATGCAACGAATTTCGCGTGGAAACTTAAAAAGTCGCTTTTCCTGCGACTATGTGGCTGCTTCAGAGATGCCCAGGTTGGTCCGTGGGGTATGTGAGCCGATCTCCCATGCCACAGTCTGAGCATTGAAAACTAAGTGCCCGTCGGCTTCAGTCCCCAGGCATCGTGTCAGCAAGAGACATGTGTGTGCAAGCTGCTCCAGAGCCTGGTGGCAGATGGGCCCTGAGCCGCAGAGCTGTTGTCCTGCAGAGAAGGCCCTGACGCTGCCGGCTCAGCCCACGTGATCGGCTGCTCAGCCATATCCAGATTGGCGGCTAAACACTGCTGTGTGAAGGCGAGCTTCTGATATGTATTCACACTCCCAGGCACAAGACTACTATGACGAGGTCTTCTGCCCAGCCTCAGGGGAAGAGGCAGGGCAAGTTGCTTTCTGTACGGGCATTGGAAGCAGGACGTGTGGGCGTTCTGTTCAACAGGTTGAAAAGCCGGCAGCACCAAGCGGTTGAGGTGACGTTCGGCTGCGCGTGTTATGCGCATGATGAGGGATGTGCTGGCCGCGTGTGGTTGTGCTTGTTTTAGTATGTCTCATGGTGTGCTGCAGTAGGGCATCTGTGCAATGAATTTCATGTGTATTGTGAGCAGTTATGTGCCTTGATGTGGATGTGTCCGGTGTGTGTCATGCTTCTGTGTAGTGTGTGTTCCGTTCTGCGCTCCTGTGTGAGGCTGTCTGGGTGGTGTTGTCTCTACGTGGTTGTGTGCGTAGCGTGTAGTGTGTGAAATGAAAGGTATGCTGTCTCCTCTGTTGGTTGTGCGTTTCGCCTTTATGTCTGAGAGGGTTTTGCGCGTTTCGTGCGTCTGCGACTGTGACTGAGGTGTTGCTGTGTTTGAGTGGTTGCGTGTGTGTTACGTGTGTGATTTGAAACTGGTTGTCTGTGTGGTTGTGCTTGTTTCCTGTGCCTCATTGTGTGTGCTGTGGGTACTCTGCGAAATGTCGCTGGCGTGTGTTGTGAGCAGCTGCGTGCTTCGACGTGTCTGGTGTGCGTCCTGTGACTTGTGTTGATACACTCTGGGTTCTGTGTGTGTACGCGCTGCACAGTGCAGCCCGTGTGCATGGACGTGAGCGTGGGTTGTCTGTGCGTGGTCGTGCGTGCGATGCGTGGTGTGTGAAGTGTGCGCTACGTGGGTTTTCGTTGAGTTTGTGTGTGTGTGTGTGTGTGTGTGTGTGTGTGTCGCACTTGGTTTTGTATGTGGTGTGTCTGTTTTGCGTGTGTGATTGGGATTTGTGCTTGGCTGCGTTTGAGAGGTTGTGTGTGTGTTTGGTTGAGTTCTGCGTGTGATGTGAGATGTGTGTGGTCTGTGTGTGTGGCTGTGCTTGTTTGCGTGCCTCCTGGTGTGCATTGTGTGTGCTCATTGCAGTGTGATTTGCGTGAATTGTGCGCTCTTCTGCCCTGCGATGTTTGAGGTGTGCGTTGTTCTCTGTGTTGTGCCGTGTGCGTGTTGAGAGGTTCTGTGTGTGTGTGTGTGTGTGTGTGTGTGTGTGTGTGTTCTCTACGTACGTGTCTGCGGGTGTTGTGTGCGTTGTGGCTGCTCCTTGAGTGTGTGTTGCGTGTGGCTTTATGTGTGGTGTGCAGTGGTTGCGTTGCTCTGTGTGTGTGTTGTTGCATTGTTGATGTTATTGAGTTGTGTGTGTGATGAGTTGCGATATTATTACTTTCGGTGTGTGATGCTTGTGTGTGCCGTGTGATGTGTTGTTCTGTGATTTGTGTTTGTGTTGTGTGTATTCTACTCTGTTCTGTGGCCTGTGCGTTTTGCAAGTTGAGTGAGATATTTTGCGTGTTATGACTGATACCTTCGTGTATGTGTTGCGTGTTTGGCATTGTGCATTCTGTGAGGCTCTGCGCGCTGTACGTGCTGTGTGTGTCTGGAGTGGTGTGTGTAGTGTGTGAAATGGGCGTTGCATGAACTCGGTGTTCTTTCTGTCGTGGTTTGTGTGCGTTTCGCATGTGGGTTTCTATGTGGGTGGTTGCGTTTGACAGTTTGTGCGTGTGGTCGGCTCTTGGAGTAGTGAGTGCAATTTGTGATGTGGGTACTGTGTACGGTCAAGCTCGGTCCGTGTGCCTCACTGTGCGTGTTATGTTGTGTTCCCTCCGAGAGCCGTGGTTCCCGTGTGTGGTGGTGTGCAGTTATGTTCTCGGTGTGTGGTGGGGTTTGATGTGGAGTGTGATGTGCTGTTTGTGTGTTGAGGGACTTGTGCATTCAAGTGCACAGAAGACCGCCTCTCGTGCTTGTCCGTTCTCTCCACACGTTCGTAATCCTCCAGGCGGGCCTTTTCCCCTGAGGACGCAAAAAAGCCCCCTCACCCATTTCATCGCAAGGCCCTGAAGATGCCTTTGTCGGAACGTGTCAGAAACTGCTGCAGGAGAGAGAGCCTTATGCCAGACTTTGCTGGGGAAACGACTCACCGTGCACTGAGGCGACCCCTCCCTCCCTGAGAGAATACCAGGCTGCTTTCGCCTTGCGTGCAATATTCTCCTAGGGGATGAGGAAAAGAGTAAACATTGCAGTAGAAGGCGGTCTTCTCTGTACGCCCTTTATCTCGAGGGCGTAAGTGGGCTGCGATGAGGCCTTCGCACTAGACACACTAGGAAGTTGCAGAACGAGATGCTCTGAAGGAAGCAGCAGTGGAGGCAAGTCAGCTTTGCTCGGAAACTGAGCTTGCTACACGCTTTCCGTGTGTGTCCCGTGTGCCTGCACTCCAGGCACCTGAGTGAAGTCTCCTCCTGCGTAGAGCTCTCTTTTGCTGAGTGCCGGGCACTCGCTTGTGTGGCCATCGACGTGCGGCCTGGCTGTCGGGGGGAATGCCCGCATACAACGAATTTACCTTGTCGTGTGCTTTCCACGTCTGTCCCGCGTGCCTGCACTCTAAGTGCCCGCGTGGACTCTGCCGCGTAGAGCTCCCTTTCGCTGAGCGGCGGGGGTGCTCGCTTGTGTGGCCCCCTAGCGTGAGGCCTTGCCGAGGAAGCCCGGCTGTAAGGGAAATGCCCGCATGCAACGAATTTCGCGTGGAAACTTAAAAAGTCGCTTTTCCTGCGACTATGTGGCTGCTTCAGAGATGCCCAGGTTGGTCCGTGGGGTATGTGAGCCGATCTCCCATGCCACAGTCTGAGCATTGAAAACTAAGTGCCCGTCGGCTTCAGTCCCCAGGCATCGTGTCAGCAAGAGACATGTGTGTGCAAGCTGCTCCAGAGCCTGGTGGCAGATGGGCCCTGAGCCGCAGAGCTGTTGTCCTGCAGAGAAGGCCCTGACGCTGCCGGCTCAGCCCACGTGATCGGCTGCTCAGCCATATCCAGATTGGCGGCTAAACACTGCTGTGTGAAGGCGAGCTTCTGATATGTATTCACACTCCCAGGCACAAGACTACTATGACGAGGTCTTCTGCCCAGCCTCAGGGGAAGAGGCAGGGCAAGTTGCTTTCTGTACGGGCATTGGAAGCAGGACGTGTGGGCGTTCTGTTCAACAGGTTGAAAAGCCGGCAGCACCAAGCGGTTGAGGTGACGTTCGGCTGCGCGTGTTATGCGCATGATGAGGGATGTGCTGGCCGCGTGTGGTTGTGCTTGTTTTAGTATGTCTCATGGTGTGCTGCAGTAGGGCATCTGTGCAATGAATTTCATGTGTATTGTGAGCAGTTATGTGCCTTGATGTGGATGTGTCCGGTGTGTGTCATGCTTCTGTGTAGTGTGTGTTCCGTTCTGCGCTCCTGTGTGAGGCTGTCTGGGTGGTGTTGTCTCTACGTGGTTGTGTGCGTAGCGTGTAGTGTGTGAAATGAAAGGTATGCTGTCTCCTCTGTTGGTTGTGCGTTTCGCCTTTATGTCTGAGAGGGTTTTGCGCGTTTCGTGCGTCTGCGACTGTGACTGAGGTGTTGCTGTGTTTGAGTGGTTGCGTGTGTGTTACGTGTGTGATTTGAAACTGGTTGTCTGTGTGGTTGTGCTTGTTTCCTGTGCCTCATTGTGTGTGCTGTGGGTACTCTGCGAAATGTCGCTGGCGTGTGTTGTGAGCAGCTGCGTGCTTCGACGTGTCTGGTGTGCGTCCTGTGACTTGTGTTGATACACTCTGGGTTCTGTGTGTGTACGCGCTGCACAGTGCAGCCCGTGTGCATGGACGTGAGCGTGGGTTGTCTGTGCGTGGTCGTGCGTGCGATGCGTGGTGTGTGAAGTGTGCGCTACGTGGGTTTTCGTTGGTTGGTTGTGTGTGTGTGTGTGTGTGTGTGTGTGTGTGTCGCACTTGGTTTTGTATGTGGTGTGTCTGTTTTGCGTGTGTGATTGGGATTTGTGCTTGGCTGCGTTTGAGAGGTTGTGTGTGTGTTTGGTTGAGTTCTGCGTGTGATGTGAGATGTGTGTGGTCTGTGTGTGTGGCTGTGCTTGTTTGCGTGCCTCCTGGTGTGCATTGTGTGTGCTCATTGCAGTGTGATTTGCGTGAATTGTGCGCTCTTCTGCCCTGCGATGTTTGAGGTGTGCGTTGTTCTCTGTGTTGTGCCGTGTGCGTGTTGAGAGGTTCTGTGTGTGTGTGTGTGTGTGTGTGTGTGTGTTCTCTACGTACGTGTCTGCGGGTGTTGTGTGCGTTGTGGCTGCTCCTTGAGTGTGTGTTGCGTGTGGCTTTATGTGTGGTGTGCAGTGGTTGCGTTGCTCTGTGTGTGTGTTGTTGCATTGTTGATGTTATTGAGTTGTGTGTGTGATGAGTTGCGATATTATTACTTTCGGTGTGTGATGCTTGTGTGTGCCGTGTGATGTGTTGTTCTGTGATTTGTGTTTGTGTTGTGTGTATTCTACTCTGTTCTGTGGCCTGTGCGTTTTGCAAGTTGAGTGAGATATTTTGCGTGTTATGACTGATACCTTCGTGTATGTGTTGCGTGTTTGGCATTGTGCATTCTGTGAGGCTCTGCGCGCTGTACGTGCTGTGTGTGTCTGGAGTGGTGTGTGTAGTGTGTGAAATGGGCGTTGCATGAACTCGGTGTTCTTTCTGTCGTGGTTTGTGTGCGTTTCGCATGTGGGTTTCTATGTGGGTGGTTGCGTTTGACAGTTTGTGCGTGTGGTCGGCTCTTGGAGTAGTGAGTGCAATTTGTGATGTGGGTACTGTGTACGGTCAAGCTCGGTCCGTGTGCCTCACTGTGCGTGTTATGTTGTGTTCCCTCCGAGAGCCGTGGTTCCCGTGTGTGGTGGTGTGCAGTTATGTTCTCGGTGTGTGGTGGGGTTTGATGTGGAGTGTGATGTGCTGTTTGTGTGTTGAGGGACTTGTGCATTCAAGTGCACAGAAGACCGCCTCTCGTGCTTGTCCGTTCTCTCCACACGTTCGTAATCCTCCAGGCGGGCCTTTTCCCCTGAGGACGCAAAAAAGCCCCCTCACCCATTTCATCGCAAGGCCCTGAAGATGCCTTTGTCGGAACGTGTCAGAAACTGCTGCAGGAGAGAGAGCCTTATGCCAGACTTTGCTGGGGAAACGACTCACCGTGCACTGAGGCGACCCCTCCCTCCCTGAGAGAATACCAGGCTGCTTTCGCCTTGCGTGCAATATTCTCCTAGGGGATGAGGAAAAGAGTAAACATTGCAGTAGAAGGCGGTCTTCTCTGTACGCCCTTTATCTCGAGGGCGTAAGTGGGCTGCGATGAGGCCTTCGCACTAGACACACTAGGAAGTTGCAGAACGAGATGCTCTGAAGGAAGCAGCAGTGGAGGCAAGTCAGCTTTGCTCGGAAACTGAGCTTGCTACACGCTTTCCGTGTGTGTCCCGTGTGCCTGCACTCCAGGCACCTGAGTGAAGTCTCCTCCTGCGTAGAGCTCTCTTTTGCTGAGTGCCGGGCACTCGCTTGTGTGGCCATCGACGTGCGGCCTGGCTGTCGGGGGGAATGCCCGCATACAACGAATTTACCTTGTCGTGTGCTTTCCACGTCTGTCCCGCGTGCCTGCACTCTAAGTGCCCGCGTGGACTCTGCCGCGTAGAGCTCCCTTTCGCTGAGCGGCGGGGGTGCTCGCTTGTGTGGCCCCCTAGCGTGAGGCCTTGCCGAGGAAGCCCGGCTGTAAGGGAAATGCCCGCATGCAACGAATTTCGCGTGGAAACTTAAAAAGTCGCTTTTCCTGCGACTATGTGGCTGCTTCAGAGATGCCCAGGTTGGTCCGTGGGGTATGTGAGCCGATCTCCCATGCCACAGTCTGAGCATTGAAAACTAAGTGCCCGTCGGCTTCAGTCCCCAGGCATCGTGTCAGCAAGAGACATGTGTGTGCAAGCTGCTCCAGAGCCTGGTGGCAGATGGGCCCTGAGCCGCAGAGCTGTTGTCCTGCAGAGAAGGCCCTGACGCTGCCGGCTCAGCCCACGTGATCGGCTGCTCAGCCATATCCAGATTGGCGGCTAAACACTGCTGTGTGAAGGCGAGCTTCTGATATGTATTCACACTCCCAGGCACAAGACTACTATGACGAGGTCTTCTGCCCAGCCTCAGGGGAAGAGGCAGGGCAAGTTGCTTTCTGTACGGGCATTGGAAGCAGGACGTGTGGGCGTTCTGTTCAACAGGTTGAAAAGCCGGCAGCACCAAGCGGTTGAGGTGACGTTCGGCTGCGCGTGTTATGCGCATGATGAGGGATGTGCTGGCCGCGTGTGGTTGTGCTTGTTTTAGTATGTCTCATGGTGTGCTGCAGTAGGGCATCTGTGCAATGAATTTCATGTGTATTGTGAGCAGTTATGTGCCTTGATGTGGATGTGTCCGGTGTGTGTCATGCTTCTGTGTAGTGTGTGTTCCGTTCTGCGCTCCTGTGTGAGGCTGTCTGGGTGGTGTTGTCTCTACGTGGTTGTGTGCGTAGCGTGTAGTGTGTGAAATGAAAGGTATGCTGTCTCCTCTGTTGGTTGTGCGTTTCGCCTTTATGTCTGAGAGGGTTTTGCGCGTTTCGTGCGTCTGCGACTGTGACTGAGGTGTTGCTGTGTTTGAGTGGTTGCGTGTGTGTTACGTGTGTGATTTGAAACTGGTTGTCTGTGTGGTTGTGCTTGTTTCCTGTGCCTCATTGTGTGTGCTGTGGGTACTCTGCGAAATGTCGCTGGCGTGTGTTGTGAGCAGCTGCGTGCTTCGACGTGTCTGGTGTGCGTCCTGTGACTTGTGTTGATACACTCTGGGTTCTGTGTGTGTACGCGCTGCACAGTGCAGCCCGTGTGCATGGACGTGAGCGTGGGTTGTCTGTGCGTGGTCGTGCGTGCGATGCGTGGTGTGTGAAGTGTGCGCTACGTGGGTTTTCGTTGGTTTTGTTGTGTGTGTGTGTGTGTGTGTGTGTGTGTGTCGCACTTGGTTTTGTATGTGGTGTGTCTGTTTTGCGTGTGTGATTGGGATTTGTGCTTGGCTGCGTTTGAGAGGTTGTGTGTGTGTTTGGTTGAGTTCTGCGTGTGATGTGAGATGTGTGTGGTCTGTGTGTGTGGCTGTGCTTGTTTGCGTGCCTCCTGGTGTGCATTGTGTGTGCTCATTGCAGTGTGATTTGCGTGAATTGTGCGCTCTTCTGCCCTGCGATGTTTGAGGTGTGCGTTGTTCTCTGTGTTGTGCCGTGTGCGTGTTGAGAGGTTGTGTGTGTGTGTGTGTGTGTGTGTGTGTGTGTGTGTGTTCTCTACGTACGTGTCTGCGGGTGTTGTGTGCGTTGTGGCTGCTCCTTGAGTGTGTGTTGCGTGTGGCTTTATGTGTGGTGTGCAGTGGTTGCGTTGCTCTGTGTGTGTGTTGTTGCATTGTTGATGTTATTGAGTTGTGTGTGTGATGAGTTGCGATATTATTACTTTCGGTGTGTGATGCTTGTGTGTGCCGTGTGATGTGTTGTTCTGTGATTTGTGTTTGTGTTGTGTGTATTCTACTCTGTTCTGTGGCCTGTGCGTTTTGCAAGTTGAGTGAGATATTTTGCGTGTTATGACTGATACCTTCGTGTATGTGTTGCGTGTTTGGCATTGTGCATTCTGTGAGGCTCTGCGCGCTGTACGTGCTGTGTGTGTCTGGAGTGGTGTGTGTAGTGTGTGAAATGGGCGTTGCATGAACTCGGTGTTCTTTCTGTCGTGGTTTGTGTGCGTTTCGCATGTGGGTTTCTATGTGGGTGGTTGCGTTTGACAGTTTGTGCGTGTGGTCGGCTCTTGGAGTAGTGAGTGCAATTTGTGATGTGGGTACTGTGTACGGTCAAGCTCGGTCCGTGTGCCTCACTGTGCGTGTTATGTTGTGTTCCCTCCGAGAGCCGTGGTTCCCGTGTGTGGTGGTGTGCAGTTATGTTCTCGGTGTGTGGTGGGGTTTGATGTGGAGTGTGATGTGCTGTTTGTGTGTTGAGGGACTTGTGCATTCAAGTGCACAGAAGACCGCCTCTCGTGCTTGTCCGTTCTCTCCACACGTTCGTAATCCTCCAGGCGGGCCTTTTCCCCTGAGGACGCAAAAAAGCCCCCTCACCCATTTCATCGCAAGGCCCTGAAGATGCCTTTGTCGGAACGTGTCAGAAACTGCTGCAGGAGAGAGAGCCTTATGCCAGACTTTGCTGGGGAAACGACTCACCGTGCACTGAGGCGACCCCTCCCTCCCTGAGAGAATACCAGGCTGCTTTCGCCTTGCGTGCAATATTCTCCTAGGGGATGAGGAAAAGAGTAAACATTGCAGTAGAAGGCGGTCTTCTCTGTACGCCCTTTATCTCGAGGGCGTAAGTGGGCTGCGATGAGGCCTTCGCACTAGACACACTAGGAAGTTGCAGAACGAGATGCTCTGAAGGAAGCAGCAGTGGAGGCAAGTCAGCTTTGCTCGGAAACTGAGCTTGCTACACGCTTTCCGTGTGTGTCCCGTGTGCCTGCACTCCAGGCACCTGAGTGAAGTCTCCTCCTGCGTAGAGCTCTCTTTTGCTGAGTGCCGGGCACTCGCTTGTGTGGCCATCGACGTGCGGCCTGGCTGTCGGGGGGAATGCCCGCATACAACGAATTTACCTTGTCGTGTGCTTTCCACGTCTGTCCCGCGTGCCTGCACTCTAAGTGCCCGCGTGGACTCTGCCGCGTAGAGCTCCCTTTCGCTGAGCGGCGGGGGTGCTCGCTTGTGTGGCCCCCTAGCGTGAGGCCTTGCCGAGGAAGCCCGGCTGTAAGGGAAATGCCCGCATGCAACGAATTTCGCGTGGAAACTTAAAAAGTCGCTTTTCCTGCGACTATGTGGCTGCTTCAGAGATGCCCAGGTTGGTCCGTGGGGTATGTGAGCCGATCTCCCATGCCACAGTCTGAGCATTGAAAACTAAGTGCCCGTCGGCTTCAGTCCCCAGGCATCGTGTCAGCAAGAGACATGTGTGTGCAAGCTGCTCCAGAGCCTGGTGGCAGATGGGCCCTGAGCCGCAGAGCTGTTGTCCTGCAGAGAAGGCCCTGACGCTGCCGGCTCAGCCCACGTGATCGGCTGCTCAGCCATATCCAGATTGGCGGCTAAACACTGCTGTGTGAAGGCGAGCTTCTGATATGTATTCACACTCCCAGGCACAAGACTACTATGACGAGGTCTTCTGCCCAGCCTCAGGGGAAGAGGCAGGGCAAGTTGCTTTCTGTACGGGCATTGGAAGCAGGACGTGTGGGCGTTCTGTTCAACAGGTTGAAAAGCCGGCAGCACCAAGCGGTTGAGGTGACGTTCGGCTGCGCGTGTTATGCGCATGATGAGGGATGTGCTGGCCGCGTGTGGTTGTGCTTGTTTTAGTATGTCTCATGGTGTGCTGCAGTAGGGCATCTGTGCAATGAATTTCATGTGTATTGTGAGCAGTTATGTGCCTTGATGTGGATGTGTCCGGTGTGTGTCATGCTTCTGTGTAGTGTGTGTTCCGTTCTGCGCTCCTGTGTGAGGCTGTCTGGGTGGTGTTGTCTCTACGTGGTTGTGTGCGTAGCGTGTAGTGTGTGAAATGAAAGGTATGCTGTCTCCTCTGTTGGTTGTGCGTTTCGCCTTTATGTCTGAGAGGGTTTTGCGCGTTTCGTGCGTCTGCGACTGTGACTGAGGTGTTGCTGTGTTTGAGTGGTTGCGTGTGTGTTACGTGTGTGATTTGAAACTGGTTGTCTGTGTGGTTGTGCTTGTTTCCTGTGCCTCATTGTGTGTGCTGTGGGTACTCTGCGAAATGTCGCTGGCGTGTGTTGTGAGCAGCTGCGTGCTTCGACGTGTCTGGTGTGCGTCCTGTGACTTGTGTTGATACACTCTGGGTTCTGTGTGTGTACGCGCTGCACAGTGCAGCCCGTGTGCATGGACGTGAGCGTGGGTTGTCTGTGCGTGGTCGTGCGTGCGATGCGTGGTGTGTGAAGTGTGCGCTACGTGGGTTTTCGTTGGTTTGTGTGTGTGTGTGTGTGTGTATGTGTGTGTCGCACTTGGTTTTGTATGTGGTGTGTCTGTTTTGCGTGTGTGATTGGGATTTGTGCTTGGCTGCGTTTGAGAGGTTGTGTGTGTGTTTGGTTGAGTTCTGCGTGTGATGTGAGATGTGTGTGGTCTGTGTGTGTGGCTGTGCTTGTTTGCGTGCCTCCTGGTGTGCATTGTGTGTGCTCATTGCAGTGTGATTTGCGTGAATTGTGCGCTCTTCTGCCCTGCGATGTTTGAGGTGTGCGTTGTTCTCTGTGTTGTGCCGTGTGCGTGTTGAGAGGTTCTGTGTGTGTGTGTGTGTGTGTGTGTGTGTGTGTTCTCTACGTACGTGTCTGCGGGTGTTGTGTGCGTTGTGGCTGCTCCTTGAGTGTGTGTTGCGTGTGGCTTTATGTGTGGTGTGCAGTGGTTGCGTTGCTCTGTGTGTGTGTTGTTGCATTGTTGATGTTATTGAGTTGTGTGTGTGATGAGTTGCGATATTATTACTTTCGGTGTGTGATGCTTGTGTGTGCCGTGTGATGTGTTGTTCTGTGATTTGTGTTTGTGTTGTGTGTATTCTACTCTGTTCTGTGGCCTGTGCGTTTTGCAAGTTGAGTGAGATATTTTGCGTGTTATGACTGATACCTTCGTGTATGTGTTGCGTGTTTGGCATTGTGCATTCTGTGAGGCTCTGCGCGCTGTACGTGCTGTGTGTGTCTGGAGTGGTGTGTGTAGTGTGTGAAATGGGCGTTGCATGAACTCGGTGTTCTTTCTGTCGTGGTTTGTGTGCGTTTCGCATGTGGGTTTCTATGTGGGTGGTTGCGTTTGACAGTTTGTGCGTGTGGTCGGCTCTTGGAGTAGTGAGTGCAATTTGTGATGTGGGTACTGTGTACGGTCAAGCTCGGTCCGTGTGCCTCACTGTGCGTGTTATGTTGTGTTCCCTCCGAGAGCCGTGGTTCCCGTGTGTGGTGGTGTGCAGTTATGTTCTCGGTGTGTGGTGGGGTTTGATGTGGAGTGTGATGTGCTGTTTGTGTGTTGAGGGACTTGTGCATTCAAGTGCACAGAAGACCGCCTCTCGTGCTTGTCCGTTCTCTCCACACGTTCGTAATCCTCCAGGCGGGCCTTTTCCCCTGAGGACGCAAAAAAGCCCCCTCACCCATTTCATCGCAAGGCCCTGAAGATGCCTTTGTCGGAACGTGTCAGAAACTGCTGCAGGAGAGAGAGCCTTATGCCAGACTTTGCTGGGGAAACGACTCACCGTGCACTGAGGCGACCCCTCCCTCCCTGAGAGAATACCAGGCTGCTTTCGCCTTGCGTGCAATATTCTCCTAGGGGATGAGGAAAAGAGTAAACATTGCAGTAGAAGGCGGTCTTCTCTGTACGCCCTTTATCTCGAGGGCGTAAGTGGGCTGCGATGAGGCCTTCGCACTAGACACACTAGGAAGTTGCAGAACGAGATGCTCTGAAGGAAGCAGCAGTGGAGGCAAGTCAGCTTTGCTCGGAAACTGAGCTTGCTACACGCTTTCCGTGTGTGTCCCGTGTGCCTGCACTCCAGGCACCTGAGTGAAGTCTCCTCCTGCGTAGAGCTCTCTTTTGCTGAGTGCCGGGCACTCGCTTGTGTGGCCATCGACGTGCGGCCTGGCTGTCGGGGGGAATGCCCGCATACAACGAATTTACCTTGTCGTGTGCTTTCCACGTCTGTCCCGCGTGCCTGCACTCTAAGTGCCCGCGTGGACTCTGCCGCGTAGAGCTCCCTTTCGCTGAGCGGCGGGGGTGCTCGCTTGTGTGGCCCCCTAGCGTGAGGCCTTGCCGAGGAAGCCCGGCTGTAAGGGAAATGCCCGCATGCAACGAATTTCGCGTGGAAACTTAAAAAGTCGCTTTTCCTGCGACTATGTGGCTGCTTCAGAGATGCCCAGGTTGGTCCGTGGGGTATGTGAGCCGATCTCCCATGCCACAGTCTGAGCATTGAAAACTAAGTGCCCGTCGGCTTCAGTCCCCAGGCATCGTGTCAGCAAGAGACATGTGTGTGCAAGCTGCTCCAGAGCCTGGTGGCAGATGGGCCCTGAGCCGCAGAGCTGTTGTCCTGCAGAGAAGGCCCTGACGCTGCCGGCTCAGCCCACGTGATCGGCTGCTCAGCCATATCCAGATTGGCGGCTAAACACTGCTGTGTGAAGGCGAGCTTCTGATATGTATTCACACTCCCAGGCACAAGACTACTATGACGAGGTCTTCTGCCCAGCCTCAGGGGAAGAGGCAGGGCAAGTTGCTTTCTGTACGGGCATTGGAAGCAGGACGTGTGGGCGTTCTGTTCAACAGGTTGAAAAGCCGGCAGCACCAAGCGGTTGAGGTGACGTTCGGCTGCGCGTGTTATGCGCATGATGAGGGATGTGCTGGCCGCGTGTGGTTGTGCTTGTTTTAGTATGTCTCATGGTGTGCTGCAGTAGGGCATCTGTGCAATGAATTTCATGTGTATTGTGAGCAGTTATGTGCCTTGATGTGGATGTGTCCGGTGTGTGTCATGCTTCTGTGTAGTGTGTGTTCCGTTCTGCGCTCCTGTGTGAGGCTGTCTGGGTGGTGTTGTCTCTACGTGGTTGTGTGCGTAGCGTGTAGTGTGTGAAATGAAAGGTATGCTGTCTCCTCTGTTGGTTGTGCGTTTCGCCTTTATGTCTGAGAGGGTTTTGCGCGTTTCGTGCGTCTGCGACTGTGACTGAGGTGTTGCTGTGTTTGAGTGGTTGCGTGTGTGTTACGTGTGTGATTTGAAACTGGTTGTCTGTGTGGTTGTGCTTGTTTCCTGTGCCTCATTGTGTGTGCTGTGGGTACTCTGCGAAATGTCGCTGGCGTGTGTTGTGAGCAGCTGCGTGCTTCGACGTGTCTGGTGTGCGTCCTGTGACTTGTGTTGATACACTCTGGGTTCTGTGTGTGTACGCGCTGCACAGTGCAGCCCGTGTGCATGGACGTGAGCGTGGGTTGTCTGTGCGTGGTCGTGCGTGCGATGCGTGGTGTGTGAAGTGTGCGCTACGTGGGTTTTCGTTGGTTGTGTTGTGTGTGTGTGTGTGTGTGTGTGTGTGTCGCACTTGGTTTTGTATGTGGTGTGTCTGTTTTGCGTGTGTGATTGGGATTTGTGCTTGGCTGCGTTTGAGAGGTTGTGTGTGTGTTTGGTTGAGTTCTGCGTGTGATGTGAGATGTGTGTGGTCTGTGTGTGTGGCTGTGCTTGTTTGCGTGCCTCCTGGTGTGCATTGTGTGTGCTCATTGCAGTGTGATTTGCGTGAATTGTGCGCTCTTCTGCCCTGCGATGTTTGAGGTGTGCGTTGTTCTCTGTGTTGTGCCGTGTGCGTGTTGAGAGGTTCTGTGTGTGTGTGTGTGTGTGTGTGTGTGTGTGTGTTCTCTACGTACGTGTCTGCGGGTGTTGTGTGCGTTGTGGCTGCTCCTTGAGTGTGTGTTGCGTGTGGCTTTATGTGTGGTGTGCAGTGGTTGCGTTGCTCTGTGTGTGTGTTGTTGCATTGTTGATGTTATTGAGTTGTGTGTGTGATGAGTTGCGATATTATTACTTTCGGTGTGTGATGCTTGTGTGTGCCGTGTGATGTGTTGTTCTGTGATTTGTGTTTGTGTTGTGTGTATTCTACTCTGTTCTGTGGCCTGTGCGTTTTGCAAGTTGAGTGAGATATTTTGCGTGTTATGACTGATACCTTCGTGTATGTGTTGCGTGTTTGGCATTGTGCATTCTGTGAGGCTCTGCGCGCTGTACGTGCTGTGTGTGTCTGGAGTGGTGTGTGTAGTGTGTGAAATGGGCGTTGCATGAACTCGGTGTTCTTTCTGTCGTGGTTTGTGTGCGTTTCGCATGTGGGTTTCTATGTGGGTGGTTGCGTTTGACAGTTTGTGCGTGTGGTCGGCTCTTGGAGTAGTGAGTGCAATTTGTGATGTGGGTACTGTGTACGGTCAAGCTCGGTCCGTGTGCCTCACTGTGCGTGTTATGTTGTGTTCCCTCCGAGAGCCGTGGTTCCCGTGTGTGGTGGTGTGCAGTTATGTTCTCGGTGTGTGGTGGGGTTTGATGTGGAGTGTGATGTGCTGTTTGTGTGTTGAGGGACTTGTGCATTCAAGTGCACAGAAGACCGCCTCTCGTGCTTGTCCGTTCTCTCCACACGTTCGTAATCCTCCAGGCGGGCCTTTTCCCCTGAGGACGCAAAAAAGCCCCCTCACCCATTTCATCGCAAGGCCCTGAAGATGCCTTTGTCGGAACGTGTCAGAAACTGCTGCAGGAGAGAGAGCCTTATGCCAGACTTTGCTGGGGAAACGACTCACCGTGCACTGAGGCGACCCCTCCCTCCCTGAGAGAATACCAGGCTGCTTTCGCCTTGCGTGCAATATTCTCCTAGGGGATGAGGAAAAGAGTAAACATTGCAGTAGAAGGCGGTCTTCTCTGTACGCCCTTTATCTCGAGGGCGTAAGTGGGCTGCGATGAGGCCTTCGCACTAGACACACTAGGAAGTTGCAGAACGAGATGCTCTGAAGGAAGCAGCAGTGGAGGCAAGTCAGCTTTGCTCGGAAACTGAGCTTGCTACACGCTTTCCGTGTGTGTCCCGTGTGCCTGCACTCCAGGCACCTGAGTGAAGTCTCCTCCTGCGTAGAGCTCTCTTTTGCTGAGTGCCGGGCACTCGCTTGTGTGGCCATCGACGTGCGGCCTGGCTGTCGGGGGGAATGCCCGCATACAACGAATTTACCTTGTCGTGTGCTTTCCACGTCTGTCCCGCGTGCCTGCACTCTAAGTGCCCGCGTGGACTCTGCCGCGTAGAGCTCCCTTTCGCTGAGCGGCGGGGGTGCTCGCTTGTGTGGCCCCCTAGCGTGAGGCCTTGCCGAGGAAGCCCGGCTGTAAGGGAAATGCCCGCATGCAACGAATTTCGCGTGGAAACTTAAAAAGTCGCTTTTCCTGCGACTATGTGGCTGCTTCAGAGATGCCCAGGTTGGTCCGTGGGGTATGTGAGCCGATCTCCCATGCCACAGTCTGAGCATTGAAAACTAAGTGCCCGTCGGCTTCAGTCCCCAGGCATCGTGTCAGCAAGAGACATGTGTGTGCAAGCTGCTCCAGAGCCTGGTGGCAGATGGGCCCTGAGCCGCAGAGCTGTTGTCCTGCAGAGAAGGCCCTGACGCTGCCGGCTCAGCCCACGTGATCGGCTGCTCAGCCATATCCAGATTGGCGGCTAAACACTGCTGTGTGAAGGCGAGCTTCTGATATGTATTCACACTCCCAGGCACAAGACTACTATGACGAGGTCTTCTGCCCAGCCTCAGGGGAAGAGGCAGGGCAAGTTGCTTTCTGTACGGGCATTGGAAGCAGGACGTGTGGGCGTTCTGTTCAACAGGTTGAAAAGCCGGCAGCACCAAGCGGTTGAGGTGACGTTCGGCTGCGCGTGTTATGCGCATGATGAGGGATGTGCTGGCCGCGTGTGGTTGTGCTTGTTTTAGTATGTCTCATGGTGTGCTGCAGTAGGGCATCTGTGCAATGAATTTCATGTGTATTGTGAGCAGTTATGTGCCTTGATGTGGATGTGTCCGGTGTGTGTCATGCTTCTGTGTAGTGTGTGTTCCGTTCTGCGCTCCTGTGTGAGGCTGTCTGGGTGGTGTTGTCTCTACGTGGTTGTGTGCGTAGCGTGTAGTGTGTGAAATGAAAGGTATGCTGTCTCCTCTGTTGGTTGTGCGTTTCGCCTTTATGTCTGAGAGGGTTTTGCGCGTTTCGTGCGTCTGCGACTGTGACTGAGGTGTTGCTGTGTTTGAGTGGTTGCGTGTGTGTTACGTGTGTGATTTGAAACTGGTTGTCTGTGTGGTTGTGCTTGTTTCCTGTGCCTCATTGTGTGTGCTGTGGGTACTCTGCGAAATGTCGCTGGCGTGTGTTGTGAGCAGCTGCGTGCTTCGACGTGTCTGGTGTGCGTCCTGTGACTTGTGTTGATACACTCTGGGTTCTGTGTGTGTACGCGCTGCACAGTGCAGCCCGTGTGCATGGACGTGAGCGTGGGTTGTCTGTGCGTGGTCGTGCGTGCGATGCGTGGTGTGTGAAGTGTGCGCTACGTGGGTTTTCGTTGGTTTTTGTTGTGTGTGTGTGTGTGTGTGTGTGTGTGTGTGTCGCACTTGGTTTTGTATGTGGTGTGTCTGTTTTGCGTGTGTGATTGGGATTTGTGCTTGGCTGCGTTTGAGAGGTTGTGTGTGTGTTTGGTTGAGTTCTGCGTGTGATGTGAGATGTGTGTGGTCTGTGTGTGTGGCTGTGCTTGTTTGCGTGCCTCCTGGTGTGCATTGTGTGTGCTCATTGCAGTGTGATTTGCGTGAATTGTGCGCTCTTCTGCCCTGCGATGTTTGAGGTGTGCGTTGTTCTCTGTGTTGTGCCGTGTGCGTGTTGAGAGGTTCTGTGTGTGTGTGTGTGTGTGTGTGTGTGTGTGTGTGTGTGTGTGTGTGTTCTCTACGTACGTGTCTGCGGGTGTTGTGTGCGTTGTGGCTGCTCCTTGAGTGTGTGTTGCGTGTGGCTTTATGTGTGGTGTGCAGTGGTTGCGTTGCTCTGTGTGTGTGTTGTTGCATTGTTGATGTTATTGAGTTGTGTGTGTGATGAGTTGCGATATTATTACTTTCGGTGTGTGATGCTTGTGTGTGCCGTGTGATGTGTTGTTCTGTGATTTGTGTTTGTGTTGTGTGTATTCTACTCTGTTCTGTGGCCTGTGCGTTTTGCAAGTTGAGTGAGATATTTTGCGTGTTATGACTGATACCTTCGTGTATGTGTTGCGTGTTTGGCATTGTGCATTCTGTGAGGCTCTGCGCGCTGTACGTGCTGTGTGTGTCTGGAGTGGTGTGTGTAGTGTGTGAAATGGGCGTTGCATGAACTCGGTGTTCTTTCTGTCGTGGTTTGTGTGCGTTTCGCATGTGGGTTTCTATGTGGGTGGTTGCGTTTGACAGTTTGTGCGTGTGGTCGGCTCTTGGAGTAGTGAGTGCAATTTGTGATGTGGGTACTGTGTACGGTCAAGCTCGGTCCGTGTGCCTCACTGTGCGTGTTATGTTGTGTTCCCTCCGAGAGCCGTGGTTCCCGTGTGTGGTGGTGTGCAGTTATGTTCTCGGTGTGTGGTGGGGTTTGATGTGGAGTGTGATGTGCTGTTTGTGTGTTGAGGGACTTGTGCATTCAAGTGCACAGAAGACCGCCTCTCGTGCTTGTCCGTTCTCTCCACACGTTCGTAATCCTCCAGGCGGGCCTTTTCCCCTGAGGACGCAAAAAAGCCCCCTCACCCATTTCATCGCAAGGCCCTGAAGATGCCTTTGTCGGAACGTGTCAGAAACTGCTGCAGGAGAGAGAGCCTTATGCCAGACTTTGCTGGGGAAACGACTCACCGTGCACTGAGGCGACCCCTCCCTCCCTGAGAGAATACCAGGCTGCTTTCGCCTTGCGTGCAATATTCTCCTAGGGGATGAGGAAAAGAGTAAACATTGCAGTAGAAGGCGGTCTTCTCTGTACGCCCTTTATCTCGAGGGCGTAAGTGGGCTGCGATGAGGCCTTCGCACTAGACACACTAGGAAGTTGCAGAACGAGATGCTCTGAAGGAAGCAGCAGTGGAGGCAAGTCAGCTTTGCTCGGAAACTGAGCTTGCTACACGCTTTCCGTGTGTGTCCCGTGTGCCTGCACTCCAGGCACCTGAGTGAAGTCTCCTCCTGCGTAGAGCTCTCTTTTGCTGAGTGCCGGGCACTCGCTTGTGTGGCCATCGACGTGCGGCCTGGCTGTCGGGGGGAATGCCCGCATACAACGAATTTACCTTGTCGTGTGCTTTCCACGTCTGTCCCGCGTGCCTGCACTCTAAGTGCCCGCGTGGACTCTGCCGCGTAGAGCTCCCTTTCGCTGAGCGGCGGGGGTGCTCGCTTGTGTGGCCCCCTAGCGTGAGGCCTTGCCGAGGAAGCCCGGCTGTAAGGGAAATGCCCGCATGCAACGAATTTCGCGTGGAAACTTAAAAAGTCGCTTTTCCTGCGACTATGTGGCTGCTTCAGAGATGCCCAGGTTGGTCCGTGGGGTATGTGAGCCGATCTCCCATGCCACAGTCTGAGCATTGAAAACTAAGTGCCCGTCGGCTTCAGTCCCCAGGCATCGTGTCAGCAAGAGACATGTGTGTGCAAGCTGCTCCAGAGCCTGGTGGCAGATGGGCCCTGAGCCGCAGAGCTGTTGTCCTGCAGAGAAGGCCCTGACGCTGCCGGCTCAGCCCACGTGATCGGCTGCTCAGCCATATCCAGATTGGCGGCTAAACACTGCTGTGTGAAGGCGAGCTTCTGATATGTATTCACACTCCCAGGCACAAGACTACTATGACGAGGTCTTCTGCCCAGCCTCAGGGGAAGAGGCAGGGCAAGTTGCTTTCTGTACGGGCATTGGAAGCAGGACGTGTGGGCGTTCTGTTCAACAGGTTGAAAAGCCGGCAGCACCAAGCGGTTGAGGTGACGTTCGGCTGCGCGTGTTATGCGCATGATGAGGGATGTGCTGGCCGCGTGTGGTTGTGCTTGTTTTAGTATGTCTCATGGTGTGCTGCAGTAGGGCATCTGTGCAATGAATTTCATGTGTATTGTGAGCAGTTATGTGCCTTGATGTGGATGTGTCCGGTGTGTGTCATGCTTCTGTGTAGTGTGTGTTCCGTTCTGCGCTCCTGTGTGAGGCTGTCTGGGTGGTGTTGTCTCTACGTGGTTGTGTGCGTAGCGTGTAGTGTGTGAAATGAAAGGTATGCTGTCTCCTCTGTTGGTTGTGCGTTTCGCCTTTATGTCTGAGAGGGTTTTGCGCGTTTCGTGCGTCTGCGACTGTGACTGAGGTGTTGCTGTGTTTGAGTGGTTGCGTGTGTGTTACGTGTGTGATTTGAAACTGGTTGTCTGTGTGGTTGTGCTTGTTTCCTGTGCCTCATTGTGTGTGCTGTGGGTACTCTGCGAAATGTCGCTGGCGTGTGTTGTGAGCAGCTGCGTGCTTCGACGTGTCTGGTGTGCGTCCTGTGACTTGTGTTGATACACTCTGGGTTCTGTGTGTGTACGCGCTGCACAGTGCAGCCCGTGTGCATGGACGTGAGCGTGGGTTGTCTGTGCGTGGTCGTGCGTGCGATGCGTGGTGTGTGAAGTGTGCGCTACGTGGGTTTTCGTTGGTTTTGTGTGTGTGTGTGTGTGTGTGTGTGTGTCGCACTTGGTTTTGTATGTGGTGTGTCTGTTTTGCGTGTGTGATTGGGATTTGTGCTTGGCTGCGTTTGAGAGGTTGTGTGTGTGTTTGGTTGAGTTCTGCGTGTGATGTGAGATGTGTGTGGTCTGTGTGTGTGGCTGTGCTTGTTTGCGTGCCTCCTGGTGTGCATTGTGTGTGCTCATTGCAGTGTGATTTGCGTGAATTGTGCGCTCTTCTGCCCTGCGATGTTTGAGGTGTGCGTTGTTCTCTGTGTTGTGCCGTGTGCGTGTTGAGAGGTTCTGTGTGTGTGTGTGTGTGTGTGTGTGTGTGTGTGTGTGTGTGTGTTCTCTACGTACGTGTCTGCGGGTGTTGTGTGCGTTGTGGCTGCTCCTTGAGTGTGTGTTGCGTGTGGCTTTATGTGTGGTGTGCAGTGGTTGCGTTGCTCTGTGTGTGTGTTGTTGCATTGTTGATGTTATTGAGTTGTGTGTGTGATGAGTTGCGATATTATTACTTTCGGTGTGTGATGCTTGTGTGTGCCGTGTGATGTGTTGTTCTGTGATTTGTGTTTGTGTTGTGTGTATTCTACTCTGTTCTGTGGCCTGTGCGTTTTGCAAGTTGAGTGAGATATTTTGCGTGTTATGACTGATACCTTCGTGTATGTGTTGCGTGTTTGGCATTGTGCATTCTGTGAGGCTCTGCGCGCTGTACGTGCTGTGTGTGTCTGGAGTGGTGTGTGTAGTGTGTGAAATGGGCGTTGCATGAACTCGGTGTTCTTTCTGTCGTGGTTTGTGTGCGTTTCGCATGTGGGTTTCTATGTGGGTGGTTGCGTTTGACAGTTTGTGCGTGTGGTCGGCTCTTGGAGTAGTGAGTGCAATTTGTGATGTGGGTACTGTGTACGGTCAAGCTCGGTCCGTGTGCCTCACTGTGCGTGTTATGTTGTGTTCCCTCCGAGAGCCGTGGTTCCCGTGTGTGGTGGTGTGCAGTTATGTTCTCGGTGTGTGGTGGGGTTTGATGTGGAGTGTGATGTGCTGTTTGTGTGTTGAGGGACTTGTGCATTCAAGTGCACAGAAGACCGCCTCTCGTGCTTGTCCGTTCTCTCCACACGTTCGTAATCCTCCAGGCGGGCCTTTTCCCCTGAGGACGCAAAAAAGCCCCCTCACCCATTTCATCGCAAGGCCCTGAAGATGCCTTTGTCGGAACGTGTCAGAAACTGCTGCAGGAGAGAGAGCCTTATGCCAGACTTTGCTGGGGAAACGACTCACCGTGCACTGAGGCGACCCCTCCCTCCCTGAGAGAATACCAGGCTGCTTTCGCCTTGCGTGCAATATTCTCCTAGGGGATGAGGAAAAGAGTAAACATTGCAGTAGAAGGCGGTCTTCTCTGTACGCCCTTTATCTCGAGGGCGTAAGTGGGCTGCGATGAGGCCTTCGCACTAGACACACTAGGAAGTTGCAGAACGAGATGCTCTGAAGGAAGCAGCAGTGGAGGCAAGTCAGCTTTGCTCGGAAACTGAGCTTGCTACACGCTTTCCGTGTGTGTCCCGTGTGCCTGCACTCCAGGCACCTGAGTGAAGTCTCCTCCTGCGTAGAGCTCTCTTTTGCTGAGTGCCGGGCACTCGCTTGTGTGGCCATCGACGTGCGGCCTGGCTGTCGGGGGGAATGCCCGCATACAACGAATTTACCTTGTCGTGTGCTTTCCACGTCTGTCCCGCGTGCCTGCACTCTAAGTGCCCGCGTGGACTCTGCCGCGTAGAGCTCCCTTTCGCTGAGCGGCGGGGGTGCTCGCTTGTGTGGCCCCCTAGCGTGAGGCCTTGCCGAGGAAGCCCGGCTGTAAGGGAAATGCCCGCATGCAACGAATTTCGCGTGGAAACTTAAAAAGTCGCTTTTCCTGCGACTATGTGGCTGCTTCAGAGATGCCCAGGTTGGTCCGTGGGGTATGTGAGCCGATCTCCCATGCCACAGTCTGAGCATTGAAAACTAAGTGCCCGTCGGCTTCAGTCCCCAGGCATCGTGTCAGCAAGAGACATGTGTGTGCAAGCTGCTCCAGAGCCTGGTGGCAGATGGGCCCTGAGCCGCAGAGCTGTTGTCCTGCAGAGAAGGCCCTGACGCTGCCGGCTCAGCCCACGTGATCGGCTGCTCAGCCATATCCAGATTGGCGGCTAAACACTGCTGTGTGAAGGCGAGCTTCTGATATGTATTCACACTCCCAGGCACAAGACTACTATGACGAGGTCTTCTGCCCAGCCTCAGGGGAAGAGGCAGGGCAAGTTGCTTTCTGTACGGGCATTGGAAGCAGGACGTGTGGGCGTTCTGTTCAACAGGTTGAAAAGCCGGCAGCACCAAGCGGTTGAGGTGACGTTCGGCTGCGCGTGTTATGCGCATGATGAGGGATGTGCTGGCCGCGTGTGGTTGTGCTTGTTTTAGTATGTCTCATGGTGTGCTGCAGTAGGGCATCTGTGCAATGAATTTCATGTGTATTGTGAGCAGTTATGTGCCTTGATGTGGATGTGTCCGGTGTGTGTCATGCTTCTGTGTAGTGTGTGTTCCGTTCTGCGCTCCTGTGTGAGGCTGTCTGGGTGGTGTTGTCTCTACGTGGTTGTGTGCGTAGCGTGTAGTGTGTGAAATGAAAGGTATGCTGTCTCCTCTGTTGGTTGTGCGTTTCGCCTTTATGTCTGAGAGGGTTTTGCGCGTTTCGTGCGTCTGCGACTGTGACTGAGGTGTTGCTGTGTTTGAGTGGTTGCGTGTGTGTTACGTGTGTGATTTGAAACTGGTTGTCTGTGTGGTTGTGCTTGTTTCCTGTGCCTCATTGTGTGTGCTGTGGGTACTCTGCGAAATGTCGCTGGCGTGTGTTGTGAGCAGCTGCGTGCTTCGACGTGTCTGGTGTGCGTCCTGTGACTTGTGTTGATACACTCTGGGTTCTGTGTGTGTACGCGCTGCACAGTGCAGCCCGTGTGCATGGACGTGAGCGTGGGTTGTCTGTGCGTGGTCGTGCGTGCGATGCGTGGTGTGTGAAGTGTGCGCTACGTGGGTTTTCGTTGGTGTGTGTGTGTGTGTGTGTGTGTGTGTGTGTGTGTGTGTCGCACTTGGTTTTGTATGTGGTGTGTCTGTTTTGCGTGTGTGATTGGGATTTGTGCTTGGCTGCGTTTGAGAGGTTGTGTGTGTGTTTGGTTGAGTTCTGCGTGTGATGTGAGATGTGTGTGGTCTGTGTGTGTGGCTGTGCTTGTTTGCGTGCCTCCTGGTGTGCATTGTGTGTGCTCATTGCAGTGTGATTTGCGTGAATTGTGCGCTCTTCTGCCCTGCGATGTTTGAGGTGTGCGTTGTTCTCTGTGTTGTGCCGTGTGCGTGTTGAGAGGTTCTGTGTGTGTGTGTGTGTGTGTGTGTGTGTGTGTGTGTGTGTGTGTTCTCTACGTACGTGTCTGCGGGTGTTGTGTGCGTTGTGGCTGCTCCTTGAGTGTGTGTTGCGTGTGGCTTTATGTGTGGTGTGCAGTGGTTGCGTTGCTCTGTGTGTGTGTTGTTGCATTGTTGATGTTATTGAGTTGTGTGTGTGATGAGTTGCGATATTATTACTTTCGGTGTGTGATGCTTGTGTGTGCCGTGTGATGTGTTGTTCTGTGATTTGTGTTTGTGTTGTGTGTATTCTACTCTGTTCTGTGGCCTGTGCGTTTTGCAAGTTGAGTGAGATATTTTGCGTGTTATGACTGATACCTTCGTGTATGTGTTGCGTGTTTGGCATTGTGCATTCTGTGAGGCTCTGCGCGCTGTACGTGCTGTGTGTGTCTGGAGTGGTGTGTGTAGTGTGTGAAATGGGCGTTGCATGAACTCGGTGTTCTTTCTGTCGTGGTTTGTGTGCGTTTCGCATGTGGGTTTCTATGTGGGTGGTTGCGTTTGACAGTTTGTGCGTGTGGTCGGCTCTTGGAGTAGTGAGTGCAATTTGTGATGTGGGTACTGTGTACGGTCAAGCTCGGTCCGTGTGCCTCACTGTGCGTGTTATGTTGTGTTCCCTCCGAGAGCCGTGGTTCCCGTGTGTGGTGGTGTGCAGTTATGTTCTCGGTGTGTGGTGGGGTTTGATGTGGAGTGTGATGTGCTGTTTGTGTGTTGAGGGACTTGTGCATTCAAGTGCACAGAAGACCGCCTCTCGTGCTTGTCCGTTCTCTCCACACGTTCGTAATCCTCCAGGCGGGCCTTTTCCCCTGAGGACGCAAAAAAGCCCCCTCACCCATTTCATCGCAAGGCCCTGAAGATGCCTTTGTCGGAACGTGTCAGAAACTGCTGCAGGAGAGAGAGCCTTATGCCAGACTTTGCTGGGGAAACGACTCACCGTGCACTGAGGCGACCCCTCCCTCCCTGAGAGAATACCAGGCTGCTTTCGCCTTGCGTGCAATATTCTCCTAGGGGATGAGGAAAAGAGTAAACATTGCAGTAGAAGGCGGTCTTCTCTGTACGCCCTTTATCTCGAGGGCGTAAGTGGGCTGCGATGAGGCCTTCGCACTAGACACACTAGGAAGTTGCAGAACGAGATGCTCTGAAGGAAGCAGCAGTGGAGGCAAGTCAGCTTTGCTCGGAAACTGAGCTTGCTACACGCTTTCCGTGTGTGTCCCGTGTGCCTGCACTCCAGGCACCTGAGTGAAGTCTCCTCCTGCGTAGAGCTCTCTTTTGCTGAGTGCCGGGCACTCGCTTGTGTGGCCATCGACGTGCGGCCTGGCTGTCGGGGGGAATGCCCGCATACAACGAATTTACCTTGTCGTGTGCTTTCCACGTCTGTCCCGCGTGCCTGCACTCTAAGTGCCCGCGTGGACTCTGCCGCGTAGAGCTCCCTTTCGCTGAGCGGCGGGGGTGCTCGCTTGTGTGGCCCCCTAGCGTGAGGCCTTGCCGAGGAAGCCCGGCTGTAAGGGAAATGCCCGCATGCAACGAATTTCGCGTGGAAACTTAAAAAGTCGCTTTTCCTGCGACTATGTGGCTGCTTCAGAGATGCCCAGGTTGGTCCGTGGGGTATGTGAGCCGATCTCCCATGCCACAGTCTGAGCATTGAAAACTAAGTGCCCGTCGGCTTCAGTCCCCAGGCATCGTGTCAGCAAGAGACATGTGTGTGCAAGCTGCTCCAGAGCCTGGTGGCAGATGGGCCCTGAGCCGCAGAGCTGTTGTCCTGCAGAGAAGGCCCTGACGCTGCCGGCTCAGCCCACGTGATCGGCTGCTCAGCCATATCCAGATTGGCGGCTAAACACTGCTGTGTGAAGGCGAGCTTCTGATATGTATTCACACTCCCAGGCACAAGACTACTATGACGAGGTCTTCTGCCCAGCCTCAGGGGAAGAGGCAGGGCAAGTTGCTTTCTGTACGGGCATTGGAAGCAGGACGTGTGGGCGTTCTGTTCAACAGGTTGAAAAGCCGGCAGCACCAAGCGGTTGAGGTGACGTTCGGCTGCGCGTGTTATGCGCATGATGAGGGATGTGCTGGCCGCGTGTGGTTGTGCTTGTTTTAGTATGTCTCATGGTGTGCTGCAGTAGGGCATCTGTGCAATGAATTTCATGTGTATTGTGAGCAGTTATGTGCCTTGATGTGGATGTGTCCGGTGTGTGTCATGCTTCTGTGTAGTGTGTGTTCCGTTCTGCGCTCCTGTGTGAGGCTGTCTGGGTGGTGTTGTCTCTACGTGGTTGTGTGCGTAGCGTGTAGTGTGTGAAATGAAAGGTATGCTGTCTCCTCTGTTGGTTGTGCGTTTCGCCTTTATGTCTGAGAGGGTTTTGCGCGTTTCGTGCGTCTGCGACTGTGACTGAGGTGTTGCTGTGTTTGAGTGGTTGCGTGTGTGTTACGTGTGTGATTTGAAACTGGTTGTCTGTGTGGTTGTGCTTGTTTCCTGTGCCTCATTGTGTGTGCTGTGGGTACTCTGCGAAATGTCGCTGGCGTGTGTTGTGAGCAGCTGCGTGCTTCGACGTGTCTGGTGTGCGTCCTGTGACTTGTGTTGATACACTCTGGGTTCTGTGTGTGTACGCGCTGCACAGTGCAGCCCGTGTGCATGGACGTGAGCGTGGGTTGTCTGTGCGTGGTCGTGCGTGCGATGCGTGGTGTGTGAAGTGTGCGCTACGTGGGTTTTCGTTGGTGTGTTGTGTGTGTGTGTGTGTGTGTGTGTGTGTGTGTCGCACTTGGTTTTGTATGTGGTGTGTCTGTTTTGCGTGTGTGATTGGGATTTGTGCTTGGCTGCGTTTGAGAGGTTGTGTGTGTGTTTGGTTGAGTTCTGCGTGTGATGTGAGATGTGTGTGGTCTGTGTGTGTGGCTGTGCTTGTTTGCGTGCCTCCTGGTGTGCATTGTGTGTGCTCATTGCAGTGTGATTTGCGTGAATTGTGCGCTCTTCTGCCCTGCGATGTTTGAGGTGTGCGTTGTTCTCTGTGTTGTGCCGTGTGCGTGTTGAGAGGTTCTGTGTGTGTGTGTGTGTGTGTGTGTGTGTGTGTGTGTGTGTTCTCTACGTACGTGTCTGCGGGTGTTGTGTGCGTTGTGGCTGCTCCTTGAGTGTGTGTTGCGTGTGGCTTTATGTGTGGTGTGCAGTGGTTGCGTTGCTCTGTGTGTGTGTTGTTGCATTGTTGATGTTATTGAGTTGTGTGTGTGATGAGTTGCGATATTATTACTTTCGGTGTGTGATGCTTGTGTGTGCCGTGTGATGTGTTGTTCTGTGATTTGTGTTTGTGTTGTGTGTATTCTACTCTGTTCTGTGGCCTGTGCGTTTTGCAAGTTGAGTGAGATATTTTGCGTGTTATGACTGATACCTTCGTGTATGTGTTGCGTGTTTGGCATTGTGCATTCTGTGAGGCTCTGCGCGCTGTACGTGCTGTGTGTGTCTGGAGTGGTGTGTGTAGTGTGTGAAATGGGCGTTGCATGAACTCGGTGTTCTTTCTGTCGTGGTTTGTGTGCGTTTCGCATGTGGGTTTCTATGTGGGTGGTTGCGTTTGACAGTTTGTGCGTGTGGTCGGCTCTTGGAGTAGTGAGTGCAATTTGTGATGTGGGTACTGTGTACGGTCAAGCTCGGTCCGTGTGCCTCACTGTGCGTGTTATGTTGTGTTCCCTCCGAGAGCCGTGGTTCCCGTGTGTGGTGGTGTGCAGTTATGTTCTCGGTGTGTGGTGGGGTTTGATGTGGAGTGTGATGTGCTGTTTGTGTGTTGAGGGACTTGTGCATTCAAGTGCACAGAAGACCGCCTCTCGTGCTTGTCCGTTCTCTCCACACGTTCGTAATCCTCCAGGCGGGCCTTTTCCCCTGAGGACGCAAAAAAGCCCCCTCACCCATTTCATCGCAAGGCCCTGAAGATGCCTTTGTCGGAACGTGTCAGAAACTGCTGCAGGAGAGAGAGCCTTATGCCAGACTTTGCTGGGGAAACGACTCACCGTGCACTGAGGCGACCCCTCCCTCCCTGAGAGAATACCAGGCTGCTTTCGCCTTGCGTGCAATATTCTCCTAGGGGATGAGGAAAAGAGTAAACATTGCAGTAGAAGGCGGTCTTCTCTGTACGCCCTTTATCTCGAGGGCGTAAGTGGGCTGCGATGAGGCCTTCGCACTAGACACACTAGGAAGTTGCAGAACGAGATGCTCTGAAGGAAGCAGCAGTGGAGGCAAGTCAGCTTTGCTCGGAAACTGAGCTTGCTACACGCTTTCCGTGTGTGTCCCGTGTGCCTGCACTCCAGGCACCTGAGTGAAGTCTCCTCCTGCGTAGAGCTCTCTTTTGCTGAGTGCCGGGCACTCGCTTGTGTGGCCATCGACGTGCGGCCTGGCTGTCGGGGGGAATGCCCGCATACAACGAATTTACCTTGTCGTGTGCTTTCCACGTCTGTCCCGCGTGCCTGCACTCTAAGTGCCCGCGTGGACTCTGCCGCGTAGAGCTCCCTTTCGCTGAGCGGCGGGGGTGCTCGCTTGTGTGGCCCCCTAGCGTGAGGCCTTGCCGAGGAAGCCCGGCTGTAAGGGAAATGCCCGCATGCAACGAATTTCGCGTGGAAACTTAAAAAGTCGCTTTTCCTGCGACTATGTGGCTGCTTCAGAGATGCCCAGGTTGGTCCGTGGGGTATGTGAGCCGATCTCCCATGCCACAGTCTGAGCATTGAAAACTAAGTGCCCGTCGGCTTCAGTCCCCAGGCATCGTGTCAGCAAGAGACATGTGTGTGCAAGCTGCTCCAGAGCCTGGTGGCAGATGGGCCCTGAGCCGCAGAGCTGTTGTCCTGCAGAGAAGGCCCTGACGCTGCCGGCTCAGCCCACGTGATCGGCTGCTCAGCCATATCCAGATTGGCGGCTAAACACTGCTGTGTGAAGGCGAGCTTCTGATATGTATTCACACTCCCAGGCACAAGACTACTATGACGAGGTCTTCTGCCCAGCCTCAGGGGAAGAGGCAGGGCAAGTTGCTTTCTGTACGGGCATTGGAAGCAGGACGTGTGGGCGTTCTGTTCAACAGGTTGAAAAGCCGGCAGCACCAAGCGGTTGAGGTGACGTTCGGCTGCGCGTGTTATGCGCATGATGAGGGATGTGCTGGCCGCGTGTGGTTGTGCTTGTTTTAGTATGTCTCATGGTGTGCTGCAGTAGGGCATCTGTGCAATGAATTTCATGTGTATTGTGAGCAGTTATGTGCCTTGATGTGGATGTGTCCGGTGTGTGTCATGCTTCTGTGTAGTGTGTGTTCCGTTCTGCGCTCCTGTGTGAGGCTGTCTGGGTGGTGTTGTCTCTACGTGGTTGTGTGCGTAGCGTGTAGTGTGTGAAATGAAAGGTATGCTGTCTCCTCTGTTGGTTGTGCGTTTCGCCTTTATGTCTGAGAGGGTTTTGCGCGTTTCGTGCGTCTGCGACTGTGACTGAGGTGTTGCTGTGTTTGAGTGGTTGCGTGTGTGTTACGTGTGTGATTTGAAACTGGTTGTCTGTGTGGTTGTGCTTGTTTCCTGTGCCTCATTGTGTGTGCTGTGGGTACTCTGCGAAATGTCGCTGGCGTGTGTTGTGAGCAGCTGCGTGCTTCGACGTGTCTGGTGTGCGTCCTGTGACTTGTGTTGATACACTCTGGGTTCTGTGTGTGTACGCGCTGCACAGTGCAGCCCGTGTGCATGGACGTGAGCGTGGGTTGTCTGTGCGTGGTCGTGCGTGCGATGCGTGGTGTGTGAAGTGTGCGCTACGTGGGTTTTCGTTGGTGTTTGTGTGTGTGTGTGTGTGTGTGTGTGTGTCGCACTTGGTTTTGTATGTGGTGTGTCTGTTTTGCGTGTGTGATTGGGATTTGTGCTTGGCTGCGTTTGAGAGGTTGTGTGTGTGTTTGGTTGAGTTCTGCGTGTGATGTGAGATGTGTGTGGTCTGTGTGTGTGGCTGTGCTTGTTTGCGTGCCTCCTGGTGTGCATTGTGTGTGCTCATTGCAGTGTGATTTGCGTGAATTGTGCGCTCTTCTGCCCTGCGATGTTTGAGGTGTGCGTTGTTCTCTGTGTTGTGCCGTGTGCGTGTTGAGAGGTGTGTGTGTGTGTGTGTGTGTGTGTGTGTGTGTGTTCTCTACGTACGTGTCTGCGGGTGTTGTGTGCGTTGTGGCTGCTCCTTGAGTGTGTGTTGCGTGTGGCTTTATGTGTGGTGTGCAGTGGTTGCGTTGCTCTGTGTGTGTGTTGTTGCATTGTTGATGTTATTGAGTTGTGTGTGTGATGAGTTGCGATATTATTACTTTCGGTGTGTGATGCTTGTGTGTGCCGTGTGATGTGTTGTTCTGTGATTTGTGTTTGTGTTGTGTGTATTCTACTCTGTTCTGTGGCCTGTGCGTTTTGCAAGTTGAGTGAGATATTTTGCGTGTTATGACTGATACCTTCGTGTATGTGTTGCGTGTTTGGCATTGTGCATTCTGTGAGGCTCTGCGCGCTGTACGTGCTGTGTGTGTCTGGAGTGGTGTGTGTAGTGTGTGAAATGGGCGTTGCATGAACTCGGTGTTCTTTCTGTCGTGGTTTGTGTGCGTTTCGCATGTGGGTTTCTATGTGGGTGGTTGCGTTTGACAGTTTGTGCGTGTGGTCGGCTCTTGGAGTAGTGAGTGCAATTTGTGATGTGGGTACTGTGTACGGTCAAGCTCGGTCCGTGTGCCTCACTGTGCGTGTTATGTTGTGTTCCCTCCGAGAGCCGTGGTTCCCGTGTGTGGTGGTGTGCAGTTATGTTCTCGGTGTGTGGTGGGGTTTGATGTGGAGTGTGATGTGCTGTTTGTGTGTTGAGGGACTTGTGCATTCAAGTGCACAGAAGACCGCCTCTCGTGCTTGTCCGTTCTCTCCACACGTTCGTAATCCTCCAGGCGGGCCTTTTCCCCTGAGGACGCAAAAAAGCCCCCTCACCCATTTCATCGCAAGGCCCTGAAGATGCCTTTGTCGGAACGTGTCAGAAACTGCTGCAGGAGAGAGAGCCTTATGCCAGACTTTGCTGGGGAAACGACTCACCGTGCACTGAGGCGACCCCTCCCTCCCTGAGAGAATACCAGGCTGCTTTCGCCTTGCGTGCAATATTCTCCTAGGGGATGAGGAAAAGAGTAAACATTGCAGTAGAAGGCGGTCTTCTCTGTACGCCCTTTATCTCGAGGGCGTAAGTGGGCTGCGATGAGGCCTTCGCACTAGACACACTAGGAAGTTGCAGAACGAGATGCTCTGAAGGAAGCAGCAGTGGAGGCAAGTCAGCTTTGCTCGGAAACTGAGCTTGCTACACGCTTTCCGTGTGTGTCCCGTGTGCCTGCACTCCAGGCACCTGAGTGAAGTCTCCTCCTGCGTAGAGCTCTCTTTTGCTGAGTGCCGGGCACTCGCTTGTGTGGCCATCGACGTGCGGCCTGGCTGTCGGGGGGAATGCCCGCATACAACGAATTTACCTTGTCGTGTGCTTTCCACGTCTGTCCCGCGTGCCTGCACTCTAAGTGCCCGCGTGGACTCTGCCGCGTAGAGCTCCCTTTCGCTGAGCGGCGGGGGTGCTCGCTTGTGTGGCCCCCTAGCGTGAGGCCTTGCCGAGGAAGCCCGGCTGTAAGGGAAATGCCCGCATGCAACGAATTTCGCGTGGAAACTTAAAAAGTCGCTTTTCCTGCGACTATGTGGCTGCTTCAGAGATGCCCAGGTTGGTCCGTGGGGTATGTGAGCCGATCTCCCATGCCACAGTCTGAGCATTGAAAACTAAGTGCCCGTCGGCTTCAGTCCCCAGGCATCGTGTCAGCAAGAGACATGTGTGTGCAAGCTGCTCCAGAGCCTGGTGGCAGATGGGCCCTGAGCCGCAGAGCTGTTGTCCTGCAGAGAAGGCCCTGACGCTGCCGGCTCAGCCCACGTGATCGGCTGCTCAGCCATATCCAGATTGGCGGCTAAACACTGCTGTGTGAAGGCGAGCTTCTGATATGTATTCACACTCCCAGGCACAAGACTACTATGACGAGGTCTTCTGCCCAGCCTCAGGGGAAGAGGCAGGGCAAGTTGCTTTCTGTACGGGCATTGGAAGCAGGACGTGTGGGCGTTCTGTTCAACAGGTTGAAAAGCCGGCAGCACCAAGCGGTTGAGGTGACGTTCGGCTGCGCGTGTTATGCGCATGATGAGGGATGTGCTGGCCGCGTGTGGTTGTGCTTGTTTTAGTATGTCTCATGGTGTGCTGCAGTAGGGCATCTGTGCAATGAATTTCATGTGTATTGTGAGCAGTTATGTGCCTTGATGTGGATGTGTCCGGTGTGTGTCATGCTTCTGTGTAGTGTGTGTTCCGTTCTGCGCTCCTGTGTGAGGCTGTCTGGGTGGTGTTGTCTCTACGTGGTTGTGTGCGTAGCGTGTAGTGTGTGAAATGAAAGGTATGCTGTCTCCTCTGTTGGTTGTGCGTTTCGCCTTTATGTCTGAGAGGGTTTTGCGCGTTTCGTGCGTCTGCGACTGTGACTGAGGTGTTGCTGTGTTTGAGTGGTTGCGTGTGTGTTACGTGTGTGATTTGAAACTGGTTGTCTGTGTGGTTGTGCTTGTTTCCTGTGCCTCATTGTGTGTGCTGTGGGTACTCTGCGAAATGTCGCTGGCGTGTGTTGTGAGCAGCTGCGTGCTTCGACGTGTCTGGTGTGCGTCCTGTGACTTGTGTTGATACACTCTGGGTTCTGTGTGTGTACGCGCTGCACAGTGCAGCCCGTGTGCATGGACGTGAGCGTGGGTTGTCTGTGCGTGGTCGTGCGTGCGATGCGTGGTGTGTGAAGTGTGCGCTACGTGGGTTTTCGTTGGTGTGTGTGTTTGTGTGTGTGTGTGTGTGTGTGTGTGTGTCGCACTTGGTTTTGTATGTGGTGTGTCTGTTTTGCGTGTGTGATTGGGATTTGTGCTTGGCTGCGTTTGAGAGGTTGTGTGTGTGTTTGGTTGAGTTCTGCGTGTGATGTGAGATGTGTGTGGTCTGTGTGTGTGGCTGTGCTTGTTTGCGTGCCTCCTGGTGTGCATTGTGTGTGCTCATTGCAGTGTGATTTGCGTGAATTGTGCGCTCTTCTGCCCTGCGATGTTTGAGGTGTGCGTTGTTCTCTGTGTTGTGCCGTGTGCGTGTTGAGAGGTTGTGTGTGTGTGTGTGTGTGTGTGTGTGTGTGTTCTCTACGTACGTGTCTGCGGGTGTTGTGTGCGTTGTGGCTGCTCCTTGAGTGTGTGTTGCGTGTGGCTTTATGTGTGGTGTGCAGTGGTTGCGTTGCTCTGTGTGTGTGTTGTTGCATTGTTGATGTTATTGAGTTGTGTGTGTGATGAGTTGCGATATTATTACTTTCGGTGTGTGATGCTTGTGTGTGCCGTGTGATGTGTTGTTCTGTGATTTGTGTTTGTGTTGTGTGTATTCTACTCTGTTCTGTGGCCTGTGCGTTTTGCAAGTTGAGTGAGATATTTTGCGTGTTATGACTGATACCTTCGTGTATGTGTTGCGTGTTTGGCATTGTGCATTCTGTGAGGCTCTGCGCGCTGTACGTGCTGTGTGTGTCTGGAGTGGTGTGTGTAGTGTGTGAAATGGGCGTTGCATGAACTCGGTGTTCTTTCTGTCGTGGTTTGTGTGCGTTTCGCATGTGGGTTTCTATGTGGGTGGTTGCGTTTGACAGTTTGTGCGTGTGGTCGGCTCTTGGAGTAGTGAGTGCAATTTGTGATGTGGGTACTGTGTACGGTCAAGCTCGGTCCGTGTGCCTCACTGTGCGTGTTATGTTGTGTTCCCTCCGAGAGCCGTGGTTCCCGTGTGTGGTGGTGTGCAGTTATGTTCTCGGTGTGTGGTGGGGTTTGATGTGGAGTGTGATGTGCTGTTTGTGTGTTGAGGGACTTGTGCATTCAAGTGCACAGAAGACCGCCTCTCGTGCTTGTCCGTTCTCTCCACACGTTCGTAATCCTCCAGGCGGGCCTTTTCCCCTGAGGACGCAAAAAAGCCCCCTCACCCATTTCATCGCAAGGCCCTGAAGATGCCTTTGTCGGAACGTGTCAGAAACTGCTGCAGGAGAGAGAGCCTTATGCCAGACTTTGCTGGGGAAACGACTCACCGTGCACTGAGGCGACCCCTCCCTCCCTGAGAGAATACCAGGCTGCTTTCGCCTTGCGTGCAATATTCTCCTAGGGGATGAGGAAAAGAGTAAACATTGCAGTAGAAGGCGGTCTTCTCTGTACGCCCTTTATCTCGAGGGCGTAAGTGGGCTGCGATGAGGCCTTCGCACTAGACACACTAGGAAGTTGCAGAACGAGATGCTCTGAAGGAAGCAGCAGTGGAGGCAAGTCAGCTTTGCTCGGAAACTGAGCTTGCTACACGCTTTCCGTGTGTGTCCCGTGTGCCTGCACTCCAGGCACCTGAGTGAAGTCTCCTCCTGCGTAGAGCTCTCTTTTGCTGAGTGCCGGGCACTCGCTTGTGTGGCCATCGACGTGCGGCCTGGCTGTCGGGGGGAATGCCCGCATACAACGAATTTACCTTGTCGTGTGCTTTCCACGTCTGTCCCGCGTGCCTGCACTCTAAGTGCCCGCGTGGACTCTGCCGCGTAGAGCTCCCTTTCGCTGAGCGGCGGGGGTGCTCGCTTGTGTGGCCCCCTAGCGTGAGGCCTTGCCGAGGAAGCCCGGCTGTAAGGGAAATGCCCGCATGCAACGAATTTCGCGTGGAAACTTAAAAAGTCGCTTTTCCTGCGACTATGTGGCTGCTTCAGAGATGCCCAGGTTGGTCCGTGGGGTATGTGAGCCGATCTCCCATGCCACAGTCTGAGCATTGAAAACTAAGTGCCCGTCGGCTTCAGTCCCCAGGCATCGTGTCAGCAAGAGACATGTGTGTGCAAGCTGCTCCAGAGCCTGGTGGCAGATGGGCCCTGAGCCGCAGAGCTGTTGTCCTGCAGAGAAGGCCCTGACGCTGCCGGCTCAGCCCACGTGATCGGCTGCTCAGCCATATCCAGATTGGCGGCTAAACACTGCTGTGTGAAGGCGAGCTTCTGATATGTATTCACACTCCCAGGCACAAGACTACTATGACGAGGTCTTCTGCCCAGCCTCAGGGGAAGAGGCAGGGCAAGTTGCTTTCTGTACGGGCATTGGAAGCAGGACGTGTGGGCGTTCTGTTCAACAGGTTGAAAAGCCGGCAGCACCAAGCGGTTGAGGTGACGTTCGGCTGCGCGTGTTATGCGCATGATGAGGGATGTGCTGGCCGCGTGTGGTTGTGCTTGTTTTAGTATGTCTCATGGTGTGCTGCAGTAGGGCATCTGTGCAATGAATTTCATGTGTATTGTGAGCAGTTATGTGCCTTGATGTGGATGTGTCCGGTGTGTGTCATGCTTCTGTGTAGTGTGTGTTCCGTTCTGCGCTCCTGTGTGAGGCTGTCTGGGTGGTGTTGTCTCTACGTGGTTGTGTGCGTAGCGTGTAGTGTGTGAAATGAAAGGTATGCTGTCTCCTCTGTTGGTTGTGCGTTTCGCCTTTATGTCTGAGAGGGTTTTGCGCGTTTCGTGCGTCTGCGACTGTGACTGAGGTGTTGCTGTGTTTGAGTGGTTGCGTGTGTGTTACGTGTGTGATTTGAAACTGGTTGTCTGTGTGGTTGTGCTTGTTTCCTGTGCCTCATTGTGTGTGCTGTGGGTACTCTGCGAAATGTCGCTGGCGTGTGTTGTGAGCAGCTGCGTGCTTCGACGTGTCTGGTGTGCGTCCTGTGACTTGTGTTGATACACTCTGGGTTCTGTGTGTGTACGCGCTGCACAGTGCAGCCCGTGTGCATGGACGTGAGCGTGGGTTGTCTGTGCGTGGTCGTGCGTGCGATGCGTGGTGTGTGAAGTGTGCGCTACGTGGGTTTTCGTTGGTGTTTGTGTGTGTGTGTGTGTGTGTGTGTGTGTGTGTCGAACTTGGTTTTGTATGTGGTGTGTCTGTTTTGCGTGTGTGATTGGGATTTGTGCTTGGCTGCGTTTGAGAGGTTGTGTGTGTGTTTGGTTGAGTTCTGCGTGTGATGTGAGATGTGTGTGGTCTGTGTGTGTGGCTGTGCTTGTTTGCGTGCCTCCTGGTGTGCATTGTGTGTGCTCATTGCAGTGTGATTTGCGTGAATTGTGCGCTCTTCTGCCCTGCGATGTTTGAGGTGTGCGTTGTTCTCTGTGTTGTGCCGTGTGCGTGTTGAGAGGTTGTGTGTGTGTGTGTGTGTGTGTGTGTGTGTGTTCTCTACGTACGTGTCTGCGGGTGTTGTGTGCGTTGTGGCTGCTCCTTGAGTGTGTGTTGCGTGTGGCTTTATGTGTGGTGTGCAGTGGTTGCGTTGCTCTGTGTGTGTGTTGTTGCATTGTTGATGTTATTGAGTTGTGTGTGTGATGAGTTGCGATATTATTACTTTCGGTGTGTGATGCTTGTGTGTGCCGTGTGATGTGTTGTTCTGTGATTTGTGTTTGTGTTGTGTGTATTCTACTCTGTTCTGTGGCCTGTGCGTTTTGCAAGTTGAGTGAGATATTTTGCGTGTTATGACTGATACCTTCGTGTATGTGTTGCGTGTTTGGCATTGTGCATTCTGTGAGGCTCTGCGCGCTGTACGTGCTGTGTGTGTCTGGAGTGGTGTGTGTAGTGTGTGAAATGGGCGTTGCATGAACTCGGTGTTCTTTCTGTCGTGGTTTGTGTGCGTTTCGCATGTGGGTTTCTATGTGGGTGGTTGCGTTTGACAGTTTGTGCGTGTGGTCGGCTCTTGGAGTAGTGAGTGCAATTTGTGATGTGGGTACTGTGTACGGTCAAGCTCGGTCCGTGTGCCTCACTGTGCGTGTTATGTTGTGTTCCCTCCGAGAGCCGTGGTTCCCGTGTGTGGTGGTGTGCAGTTATGTTCTCGGTGTGTGGTGGGGTTTGATGTGGAGTGTGATGTGCTGTTTGTGTGTTGAGGGACTTGTGCATTCAAGTGCACAGAAGACCGCCTCTCGTGCTTGTCCGTTCTCTCCACACGTTCGTAATCCTCCAGGCGGGCCTTTTCCCCTGAGGACGCAAAAAAGCCCCCTCACCCATTTCATCGCAAGGCCCTGAAGATGCCTTTGTCGGAACGTGTCAGAAACTGCTGCAGGAGAGAGAGCCTTATGCCAGACTTTGCTGGGGAAACGACTCACCGTGCACTGAGGCGACCCCTCCCTCCCTGAGAGAATACCAGGCTGCTTTCGCCTTGCGTGCAATATTCTCCTAGGGGATGAGGAAAAGAGTAAACATTGCAGTAGAAGGCGGTCTTCTCTGTACGCCCTTTATCTCGAGGGCGTAAGTGGGCTGCGATGAGGCCTTCGCACTAGACACACTAGGAAGTTGCAGAACGAGATGCTCTGAAGGAAGCAGCAGTGGAGGCAAGTCAGCTTTGCTCGGAAACTGAGCTTGCTACACGCTTTCCGTGTGTGTCCCGTGTGCCTGCACTCCAGGCACCTGAGTGAAGTCTCCTCCTGCGTAGAGCTCTCTTTTGCTGAGTGCCGGGCACTCGCTTGTGTGGCCATCGACGTGCGGCCTGGCTGTCGGGGGGAATGCCCGCATACAACGAATTTACCTTGTCGTGTGCTTTCCACGTCTGTCCCGCGTGCCTGCACTCTAAGTGCCCGCGTGGACTCTGCCGCGTAGAGCTCCCTTTCGCTGAGCGGCGGGGGTGCTCGCTTGTGTGGCCCCCTAGCGTGAGGCCTTGCCGAGGAAGCCCGGCTGTAAGGGAAATGCCCGCATGCAACGAATTTCGCGTGGAAACTTAAAAAGTCGCTTTTCCTGCGACTATGTGGCTGCTTCAGAGATGCCCAGGTTGGTCCGTGGGGTATGTGAGCCGATCTCCCATGCCACAGTCTGAGCATTGAAAACTAAGTGCCCGTCGGCTTCAGTCCCCAGGCATCGTGTCAGCAAGAGACATGTGTGTGCAAGCTGCTCCAGAGCCTGGTGGCAGATGGGCCCTGAGCCGCAGAGCTGTTGTCCTGCAGAGAAGGCCCTGACGCTGCCGGCTCAGCCCACGTGATCGGCTGCTCAGCCATATCCAGATTGGCGGCTAAACACTGCTGTGTGAAGGCGAGCTTCTGATATGTATTCACACTCCCAGGCACAAGACTACTATGACGAGGTCTTCTGCCCAGCCTCAGGGGAAGAGGCAGGGCAAGTTGCTTTCTGTACGGGCATTGGAAGCAGGACGTGTGGGCGTTCTGTTCAACAGGTTGAAAAGCCGGCAGCACCAAGCGGTTGAGGTGACGTTCGGCTGCGCGTGTTATGCGCATGATGAGGGATGTGCTGGCCGCGTGTGGTTGTGCTTGTTTTAGTATGTCTCATGGTGTGCTGCAGTAGGGCATCTGTGCAATGAATTTCATGTGTATTGTGAGCAGTTATGTGCCTTGATGTGGATGTGTCCGGTGTGTGTCATGCTTCTGTGTAGTGTGTGTTCCGTTCTGCGCTCCTGTGTGAGGCTGTCTGGGTGGTGTTGTCTCTACGTGGTTGTGTGCGTAGCGTGTAGTGTGTGAAATGAAAGGTATGCTGTCTCCTCTGTTGGTTGTGCGTTTCGCCTTTATGTCTGAGAGGGTTTTGCGCGTTTCGTGCGTCTGCGACTGTGACTGAGGTGTTGCTGTGTTTGAGTGGTTGCGTGTGTGTTACGTGTGTGATTTGAAACTGGTTGTCTGTGTGGTTGTGCTTGTTTCCTGTGCCTCATTGTGTGTGCTGTGGGTACTCTGCGAAATGTCGCTGGCGTGTGTTGTGAGCAGCTGCGTGCTTCGACGTGTCTGGTGTGCGTCCTGTGACTTGTGTTGATACACTCTGGGTTCTGTGTGTGTACGCGCTGCACAGTGCAGCCCGTGTGCATGGACGTGAGCGTGGGTTGTCTGTGCGTGGTCGTGCGTGCGATGCGTGGTGTGTGAAGTGTGCGCTACGTGGGTTTTCGTTGGTTGTGTTGTGTGTGTGTGTGTGTGTGTGTGTGTGTGTCGCACTTGGTTTTGTATGTGGTGTGTCTGTTTTGCGTGTGTGATTGGGATTTGTGCTTGGCTGCGTTTGAGAGGTTGTGTGTGTGTTTGGTTGAGTTCTGCGTGTGATGTGAGATGTGTGTGGTCTGTGTGTGTGGCTGTGCTTGTTTGCGTGCCTCCTGGTGTGCATTGTGTGTGCTCATTGCAGTGTGATTTGCGTGAATTGTGCGCTCTTCTGCCCTGCGATGTTTGAGGTGTGCGTTGTTCTCTGTGTTGTGCCGTGTGCGTGTTGAGAGGTTCTGTGTGTGTGTGTGTGTGTGTGTGTGTGTGTGTGTGTGTGTTCTCTACGTACGTGTCTGCGGGTGTTGTGTGCGTTGTGGCTGCTCCTTGAGTGTGTGTTGCGTGTGGCTTTATGTGTGGTGTGCAGTGGTTGCGTTGCTCTGTGTGTGTGTTGTTGCATTGTTGATGTTATTGAGTTGTGTGTGTGATGAGTTGCGATATTATTACTTTCGGTGTGTGATGCTTGTGTGTGCCGTGTGATGTGTTGTTCTGTGATTTGTGTTTGTGTTGTGTGTATTCTACTCTGTTCTGTGGCCTGTGCGTTTTGCAAGTTGAGTGAGATATTTTGCGTGTTATGACTGATACCTTCGTGTATGTGTTGCGTGTTTGGCATTGTGCATTCTGTGAGGCTCTGCGCGCTGTACGTGCTGTGTGTGTCTGGAGTGGTGTGTGTAGTGTGTGAAATGGGCGTTGCATGAACTCGGTGTTCTTTCTGTCGTGGTTTGTGTGCGTTTCGCATGTGGGTTTCTATGTGGGTGGTTGCGTTTGACAGTTTGTGCGTGTGGTCGGCTCTTGGAGTAGTGAGTGCAATTTGTGATGTGGGTACTGTGTACGGTCAAGCTCGGTCCGTGTGCCTCACTGTGCGTGTTATGTTGTGTTCCCTCCGAGAGCCGTGGTTCCCGTGTGTGGTGGTGTGCAGTTATGTTCTCGGTGTGTGGTGGGGTTTGATGTGGAGTGTGATGTGCTGTTTGTGTGTTGAGGGACTTGTGCATTCAAGTGCACAGAAGACCGCCTCTCGTGCTTGTCCGTTCTCTCCACACGTTCGTAATCCTCCAGGCGGGCCTTTTCCCCTGAGGACGCAAAAAAGCCCCCTCACCCATTTCATCGCAAGGCCCTGAAGATGCCTTTGTCGGAACGTGTCAGAAACTGCTGCAGGAGAGAGAGCCTTATGCCAGACTTTGCTGGGGAAACGACTCACCGTGCACTGAGGCGACCCCTCCCTCCCTGAGAGAATACCAGGCTGCTTTCGCCTTGCGTGCAATATTCTCCTAGGGGATGAGGAAAAGAGTAAACATTGCAGTAGAAGGCGGTCTTCTCTGTACGCCCTTTATCTCGAGGGCGTAAGTGGGCTGCGATGAGGCCTTCGCACTAGACACACTAGGAAGTTGCAGAACGAGATGCTCTGAAGGAAGCAGCAGTGGAGGCAAGTCAGCTTTGCTCGGAAACTGAGCTTGCTACACGCTTTCCGTGTGTGTCCCGTGTGCCTGCACTCCAGGCACCTGAGTGAAGTCTCCTCCTGCGTAGAGCTCTCTTTTGCTGAGTGCCGGGCACTCGCTTGTGTGGCCATCGACGTGCGGCCTGGCTGTCGGGGGGAATGCCCGCATACAACGAATTTACCTTGTCGTGTGCTTTCCACGTCTGTCCCGCGTGCCTGCACTCTAAGTGCCCGCGTGGACTCTGCCGCGTAGAGCTCCCTTTCGCTGAGCGGCGGGGGTGCTCGCTTGTGTGGCCCCCTAGCGTGAGGCCTTGCCGAGGAAGCCCGGCTGTAAGGGAAATGCCCGCATGCAACGAATTTCGCGTGGAAACTTAAAAAGTCGCTTTTCCTGCGACTATGTGGCTGCTTCAGAGATGCCCAGGTTGGTCCGTGGGGTATGTGAGCCGATCTCCCATGCCACAGTCTGAGCATTGAAAACTAAGTGCCCGTCGGCTTCAGTCCCCAGGCATCGTGTCAGCAAGAGACATGTGTGTGCAAGCTGCTCCAGAGCCTGGTGGCAGATGGGCCCTGAGCCGCAGAGCTGTTGTCCTGCAGAGAAGGCCCTGACGCTGCCGGCTCAGCCCACGTGATCGGCTGCTCAGCCATATCCAGATTGGCGGCTAAACACTGCTGTGTGAAGGCGAGCTTCTGATATGTATTCACACTCCCAGGCACAAGACTACTATGACGAGGTCTTCTGCCCAGCCTCAGGGGAAGAGGCAGGGCAAGTTGCTTTCTGTACGGGCATTGGAAGCAGGACGTGTGGGCGTTCTGTTCAACAGGTTGAAAAGCCGGCAGCACCAAGCGGTTGAGGTGACGTTCGGCTGCGCGTGTTATGCGCATGATGAGGGATGTGCTGGCCGCGTGTGGTTGTGCTTGTTTTAGTATGTCTCATGGTGTGCTGCAGTAGGGCATCTGTGCAATGAATTTCATGTGTATTGTGAGCAGTTATGTGCCTTGATGTGGATGTGTCCGGTGTGTGTCATGCTTCTGTGTAGTGTGTGTTCCGTTCTGCGCTCCTGTGTGAGGCTGTCTGGGTGGTGTTGTCTCTACGTGGTTGTGTGCGTAGCGTGTAGTGTGTGAAATGAAAGGTATGCTGTCTCCTCTGTTGGTTGTGCGTTTCGCCTTTATGTCTGAGAGGGTTTTGCGCGTTTCGTGCGTCTGCGACTGTGACTGAGGTGTTGCTGTGTTTGAGTGGTTGCGTGTGTGTTACGTGTGTGATTTGAAACTGGTTGTCTGTGTGGTTGTGCTTGTTTCCTGTGCCTCATTGTGTGTGCTGTGGGTACTCTGCGAAATGTCGCTGGCGTGTGTTGTGAGCAGCTGCGTGCTTCGACGTGTCTGGTGTGCGTCCTGTGACTTGTGTTGATACACTCTGGGTTCTGTGTGTGTACGCGCTGCACAGTGCAGCCCGTGTGCATGGACGTGAGCGTGGGTTGTCTGTGCGTGGTCGTGCGTGCGATGCGTGGTGTGTGAAGTGTGCGCTACGTGGGTTTTCGTTGGTTTTGTGTGTGTGTGTGTGTGTGTGTGTGTGTGTGTGTGTGTGTCGCACTTGTTTTTTGGTATGTGGTGTGTCTGTTTTGCGTGTGTGATTGGGATTTGTGCTTGGCTGCGTTTGAGAGGTTGTGTGTGTGTTTGGTTGAGTTCTGCGTGTGATGTGAGATGTGTGTGGTCTGTGTGTGTGGCTGTGCTTGTTTGCGTGCCTCCTGGTGTGCATTGTGTGTGCTCATTGCAGTGTGATTTGCGTGAATTGTGCGCTCTTCTGCCCTGCGATGTTTGAGGTGTGCGTTGTTCTCTGTGTTGTGCCGTGTGCGTGTTGAGAGGTTCTGTGTGTGTGTGTGTGTGTGTGTGTGTGTGTGTGTGTTCTCTACGTACGTGTCTGCGGGTGTTGTGTGCGTTGTGGCTGCTCCTTGAGTGTGTGTTGCGTGTGGCTTTATGTGTGGTGTGCAGTGGTTGCGTTGCTCTGTGTGTGTGTTGTTGCATTGTTGATGTTATTGAGTTGTGTGTGTGATGAGTTGCGATATTATTACTTTCGGTGTGTGATGCTTGTGTGTGCCGTGTGATGTGTTGTTCTGTGATTTGTGTTTGTGTTGTGTGTATTCTACTCTGTTCTGTGGCCTGTGCGTTTTGCAAGTTGAGTGAGATATTTTGCGTGTTATGACTGATACCTTCGTGTATGTGTTGCGTGTTTGGCATTGTGCATTCTGTGAGGCTCTGCGCGCTGTACGTGCTGTGTGTGTCTGGAGTGGTGTGTGTAGTAGTGTGTGAAATGGGCGTTGCATGAACTCGGTGTGTTCTTTCTGTCGTGGGTTTGTGTGCGTTTCGCATGTGGGGTTTCTATGTGGGTGGTTGCGTTTGACAGTTTGTGCGTGTGGTCGGCTCTTGGAGTAGTGAGTGCAATTTGTGATTGTGGGTACTGTGTACGGTCAAGCTCGGTCCGTGTGGCCTCACTGTGCGTGTTATGTTGTGTTCCCTCCGAGAGCCGTGGTTCTCGTGTGGTGGTGGTGTGCAGTTATGTTCTCGGTGTGTGGTGGGGTTTGATGTGGAGTGTGATGTGCTGTTTGTGTGTTGAGGGGACTTGTGCATTCAAGTGCACAGAAGACCGCCTCTCGTGCTTGTCCGTTCTCTCCACACGTTCGTAATCCTCCAGGCGGGGCCTTTTCCCCTGAGGACGCAAAAAAAGCCCCCTCACCCATTTCATCGCAAGGCCCTGAAGATGCCTTTGTCGGAACGTGTCAGAAACTGCCTGCAGGGAGAGAGAGCCTTATGCCAGACTTTGCTGGGGCAACGTCTCACCGTGCACTGAGGCGACCCCTCCCTCCCTGAGAGGAATACCAGGCTGCTTTCGCCTTGCGTGCAATATTCTCCTATGGGGATGAGGGAAAAGAGTAAACATTGCAGTAGAAGGCGGTCTTCTCTGTACGCCCTTTATCTCGAGGGCGTAAGTGGGCTGCGATGAGGCCTTCGCACTACACACACTAGGAAGTTGCAGAACGAGATGCTCTGAAGGAAGCAGCAGTGGAGGCAAGTCAGCTTTGCTCGGAAACTGAGCTTGCTACACGCTTTCCGTGTGTGTCCCGTGTGCCTGCACTCCAGGCACCTGAGTGAAGTCTCCTCCTGCGTAGAGCTCTCTTTTGCTGAGTGCCGGGCACTCGCTTGTGTGGCCATCGACGTGCGGCCTGGCTGTCGGGGGGAATGCCCGCATACAACGAATTTACCTTGTCGTGTGCTTTCCACGTCTGTCCCGCGTGCCTGCACTCTAAGTGCCCGCGTGGACTCTGCCGCGTAGAGCTCCCTTTCGCTGAGCGGCGGGGGTGCTCGCTTGTGTGGCCCCCCTAGCGTGAGGCCTTGCCGAGGAAGCCCGGCTGTAAGGGAAATGCCCGCATGCAACGAATTTCGCGTGGAAACTTAAAAAGTCGCTTTTCCTGCGACTATGTGGCTGCTTCAGAGATGCCCAGGTTGGTCCGTGGGGTATGTGAGCCGATCTCCCATGCCACAGTCTGAGCATTGAAAACTAAGTGCCCGTCGGCTTCAGTCCCCAGGCATCGTGTCAGCAAGAGACATGTGTGTGCAAGCTGCTCCAGAGCCTGGTGGCAGATGGGCCCTGAGCCGCAGAGCTGTTGTCCTGCAGAGAAGGCCCTGACGCTGCCGGCTCAGCCCACGTGATCGGCTGCTCAGCCATATCCAGATTGGCGGCTAAACACTGCTGTGTGAAGGCGAGCTTCTGATATGTATTCACACTCCCAGGCACAAGACTACTATGACGAGGTCTTCTGCCCAGCCTCAGGGGAAGAGGCAGGGCAAGTTGCTTTCTGTACGGGCATTGGAAGCAGGACGTGTGGGCGTTCTGTTCAACAGGTTGAAAAGCCGGCAGCACCAAGCGGTTGAGGTGACGTTCGGCTGCGCGTGTTATGCGCATGATGAGGGATGTGCTGGCCGCGTGTGGTTGTGCTTGTTTTAGTATGTCTCATGGTGTGCTGCAGTAGGGCATCTGTGCAATGAATTTCATGTGTATTGTGAGCAGTTATGTGCCTTGATGTGGATGTGTCCGGTGTGTGTCATGCTTCTGTGTAGTGTGTGTTCCGTTCTGCGCTCCTGTGTGAGGCTGTCTGGGTGGTGTTGTCTCTACGTGGTTGTGTGCGTAGCGTGTAGTGTGTGAAATGAAAGGTATGCTGTCTCCTCTGTTGGTTGTGCATTTCGCCTTTATGTCTGAGAGGGTTTTGCGCGTTTCGTGCGTCTGCGACTGTGACTGAGGTGTTGCTGTGTTTGAGTGGTTGCGTGTGTGTTACGTGTGTGATTTGAAACTGGTTGTCTGTGTGGTTGTGCTTGTTTCCTGTGCCTCATTGTGTGTGCTGTGGGTACTCTGCGAAATGTCGCTGGCGTGTGTTGTGAGCAGCTGCGTGCTTCGACGTGTCTGGTGTGCGTCCTGTGACTTGTGTTGATACACTCTGGGTTCTGTGTGTGTACGCGCTGCACAGTGCAGCCCGTGTGCATGGACGTGAGCGTGGGTTGTCTGTGCGTGGTCGTGCGTGCGATGCGTGGTGTGTGAAGTGTGCGCTACGAGGGTTTTCGTTGGTTTTGTGTGTGTGTGTGTGTGTGTGTGTGTGTGTGTGTGTGTGTCGCACTTGGTTTTCTATGTGGTGTGTCTGTTTTGCGTGTGTGATTGGGATTTGTGCTTGGCTGCGTTTGAGAGGTTGTGTGTGTGTTTGGTTGAGTTCTGCGTGTGATGTGAGATGTGTGTGGTCTGTGTGTGTGGCTGTGCTTGTTTGCGTGCCTCCTGGTGTGCATTGTGTGTGCTCATTGCAGTGTGATTTGCGTGAATTGTGCGCTCTTCTGCCCTGCGATGTTTGAGGTGTGCGTTGTTCTCTGTGTTGTGCCGTGTGCGAGTTGGGAGGTTCTGTGTGTGTGTGTGTGTGTGTGTGTGTGTGTGTGTGTGTGTTCTCTACGTACGTGTCTGCGGGTGTTGTGTGCGTTGTGGCTGCTCCTTGAGTGTGTGTTGCGTGTGGCTTTATGTGTGGTGTGCAGTGGTTGCGTTGCTCTGTGTGTGTGTTGTTGCATTGTTGATGTTATTGAGTTGTGTGTGTGATGAGTTGCGATATTATTACTTTCGGTGTGTGATGCTTGTGTGTGCCGTGTGATGTGTTGTTCTGTGATTTGTGTTTGTGTTGTGTGTATTCTACTCTGTTCTGTGGCCTGTGCGTTTTGCAAGTTGAGTGAGATATTTTGCGTGTTATGACTGATACCTTCGTGTATGTGTTGCGTGTTTGGCATTGTGCATTCTGTGAGGCTCTGCGCGCTGTACGTGCTGTGTGTGTCTGGAGTGGTGTGTGTAGTGTGTGAAATGGGCGTTGCATGAACTCGGTGTTCTTTCTGTCGTGGTTTGTGTGCGTTTCGCATGTGGGTTTCTATGTGGGTGGTTGCGTTTGACAGTTTGTGCGTGTGGTCGGCTCTTGGAGTAGTGAGTGCAATTTGTGATGTGGGTACTGTGTACGGTCAAGCTCGGTCCGTGTGCCTCACTGTGCGTGTTATGTTGTGTTCCCTCCGAGAGCCGTGGTTCCCGTGTGTGGTGGTGTGCAGTTATGTTCTCGGTGTGTGGTGGGGTTTGATGTGGAGTGTGATGTGCTGTTTGTGTGTTGAGGGACTTGTGCATTCAAGTGCACAGAAGACCGCCTCTCGTGCTTGTCCGTTCTCTCCACACGTTCGTAATCCTCCAGGCGGGCCTTTTCCCCTGAGGACGCAAAAAAGCCCCCTCACCCATTTCATCGCAAGGCCCTGAAGATGCCTTTGTCGGAACGTGTCAGAAACTGCTGCAGGAGAGAGAGCCTTATGCCAGACTTTGCTGGGGAAACGACTCACCGTGCACTGAGGCGACCCCTCCCTCCCTGAGAGAATACCAGGCTGCTTTCGCCTTGCGTGCAATATTCTCCTAGGGGATGAGGAAAAGAGTAAACATTGCAGTAGAAGGCGGTCTTCTCTGTACGCCCTTTATCTCGAGGGCGTAAGTGGGCTGCGATGAGGCCTTCGCACTAGACACACTAGGAAGTTGCAGAACGAGATGCTCTGAAGGAAGCAGCAGTGGAGGCAAGTCAGCTTTGCTCGGAAACTGAGCTTGCTACACGCTTTCCGTGTGTGTCCCGTGTGCCTGCACTCCAGGCACCTGAGTGAAGTCTCCTCCTGCGTAGAGCTCTCTTTTGCTGAGTGCCGGGCACTCGCTTGTGTGGCCATCGACGTGCGGCCTGGCTGTCGGGGGGAATGCCCGCATACAACGAATTTACCTTGTCGTGTGCTTTCCACGTCTGTCCCGCGTGCCTGCACTCTAAGTGCCCGCGTGGACTCTGCCGCGTAGAGCTCCCTTTCGCTGAGCGGCGGGGGTGCTCGCTTGTGTGGCCCCCTAGCGTGAGGCCTTGCCGAGGAAGCCCGGCTGTAAGGGAAATGCCCGCATGCAACGAATTTCGCGTGGAAACTTAAAAAGTCGCTTTTCCTGCGACTATGTGGCTGCTTCAGAGATGCCCAGGTTGGTCCGTGGGGTATGTGAGCCGATCTCCCATGCCACAGTCTGAGCATTGAAAACTAAGTGCCCGTCGGCTTCAGTCCCCAGGCATCGTGTCAGCAAGAGACATGTGTGTGCAAGCTGCTCCAGAGCCTGGTGGCAGATGGGCCCTGAGCCGCAGAGCTGTTGTCCTGCAGAGAAGGCCCTGACGCTGCCGGCTCAGCCCACGTGATCGGCTGCTCAGCCATATCCAGATTGGCGGCTAAACACTGCTGTGTGAAGGCGAGCTTCTGATATGTATTCACACTCCCAGGCACAAGACTACTATGACGAGGTCTTCTGCCCAGCCTCAGGGGAAGAGGCAGGGCAAGTTGCTTTCTGTACGGGCATTGGAAGCAGGACGTGTGGGCGTTCTGTTCAACAGGTTGAAAAGCCGGCAGCACCAAGCGGTTGAGGTGACGTTCGGCTGCGCGTGTTATGCGCATGATGAGGGATGTGCTGGCCGCGTGTGGTTGTGCTTGTTTTAGTATGTCTCATGGTGTGCTGCAGTAGGGCATCTGTGCAATGAATTTCATGTGTATTGTGAGCAGTTATGTGCCTTGATGTGGATGTGTCCGGTGTGTGTCATGCTTCTGTGTAGTGTGTGTTCCGTTCTGCGCTCCTGTGTGAGGCTGTCTGGGTGGTGTTGTCTCTACGTGGTTGTGTGCGTAGCGTGTAGTGTGTGAAATGAAAGGTATGCTGTCTCCTCTGTTGGTTGTGCGTTTCGCCTTTATGTCTGAGAGGGTTTTGCGCGTTTCGTGCGTCTGCGACTGTGACTGAGGTGTTGCTGTGTTTGAGTGGTTGCGTGTGTGTTACGTGTGTGATTTGAAACTGGTTGTCTGTGTGGTTGTGCTTGTTTCCTGTGCCTCATTGTGTGTGCTGTGGGTACTCTGCGAAATGTCGCTGGCGTGTGTTGTGAGCAGCTGCGTGCTTCGACGTGTCTGGTGTGCGTCCTGTGACTTGTGTTGATACACTCTGGGTTCTGTGTGTGTACGCGCTGCACAGTGCAGCCCGTGTGCATGGACGTGAGCGTGGGTTGTCTGTGCGTGGTCGTGCGTGCGATGCGTGGTGTGTGAAGTGTGCGCTACGTGGGTTTTCGTTGGTTTTTTGTGTGTGTGTGTGTGTGTGTGTGTGTGTGTGTGTCGCACTTGGTTTTCTATGTGGTGTGTCTGTTTTGCGTGTGTGATTGGGATTTGTGCTTGGCTGCGTTTGAGAGGTTGTGTGTGTGTTTGGTTGAGTTCTGCGTGTGATGTGAGATGTGTGTGGTCTGTGTGTGTGGCTGTGCTTGTTTGCGTGCCTCCTGGTGTGCATTGTGTGTGCTCATTGCAGTGTGATTTGCGTGAATTGTGCGCTCTTCTGCCCTGCGATGTTTGAGGTGTGCGTTGTTCTCTGTGTTGTGCCGTGTGCGTGTTGAGAGGTTCTGTGTGTGTGTGTGTGTGTGTGTGTGTGTGTGTGTGTGTTCTCTACGTACGTGTCTGCGGGTGTTGTGTGCGTTGTGGCTGCTCCTTGAGTGTGTGTTGCGTGTGGCTTTATGTGTGGTGTGCAGTGGTTGCGTTGCTCTGTGTGTGTGTTGTTGCATTGTTGATGTTATTGAGTTGTGTGTGTGATGAGTTGCGATATTACTTTCGGTGTGTGATGCTTGTGTGTGCCGTGTGATGTGTTGTTCTGTGATTTGTGTTTGTGTTGTGTGTATTCTACTCTGTTCTGTGGCCTGTGCGTTTTGCAAGTTGAGTGAGATATTTTGCGTGTTATGACTGATACCTTCGTGTATGTGTTGCGTGTTTGGCATTGTGCATTCTGTGAGGCTCTGCGCGCTGTACGTGCTGTGTGTGTCTGGAGTGGTGTGTGTAGTGTGTGAAATGGGCGTTGCATGAACTCGGTGTTCTTTCTGTCGTGGTTTGTGTGCGTTTCGCATGTGGGTTTCTATGTGGGTGGTTGCGTTTGACAGTTTGTGCGTGTGGTCGGCTCTTGGAGTAGTGAGTGCAATTTGTGATGTGGGTACTGTGTACGGTCAAGCTCGGTCCGTGTGCCTCACTGTGCGTGTTATGTTGTGTTCCCTCCGAGAGCCGTGGTTCCCGTGTGTGGTGGTGTGCAGTTATGTTCTCGGTGTGTGGTGGGGTTTGATGTGGAGTGTGATGTGCTGTTTGTGTGTTGAGGGACTTGTGCATTCAAGTGCACAGAAGACCGCCTCTCGTGCTTGTCCGTTCTCTCCACACGTTCGTAATCCTCCAGGCGGGCCTTTTCCCCTGAGGACGCAAAAAAGCCCCCTCACCCATTTCATCGCAAGGCCCTGAAGATGCCTTTGTCGGAACGTGTCAGAAACTGCTGCAGGAGAGAGAGCCTTATGCCAGACTTTGCTGGGGAAACGACTCACCGTGCACTGAGGCGACCCCTCCCTCCCTGAGAGAATACCAGGCTGCTTTCGCCTTGCGTGCAATATTCTCCTAGGGGATGAGGAAAAGAGTAAACATTGCAGTAGAAGGCGGTCTTCTCTGTACGCCCTTTATCTCGAGGGCGTAAGTGGGCTGCGATGAGGCCTTCGCACTAGACACACTAGGAAGTTGCAGAACGAGATGCTCTGAAGGAAGCAGCAGTGGAGGCAAGTCAGCTTTGCTCGGAAACTGAGCTTGCTACACGCTTTCCGTGTGTGTCCCGTGTGCCTGCACTCCAGGCACCTGAGTGAAGTCTCCTCCTGCGTAGAGCTCTCTTTTGCTGAGTGCCGGGCACTCGCTTGTGTGGCCATCGACGTGCGGCCTGGCTGTCGGGGGGAATGCCCGCATACAACGAATTTACCTTGTCGTGTGCTTTCCACGTCTGTCCCGCGTGCCTGCACTCTAAGTGCCCGCGTGGACTCTGCCGCGTAGAGCTCCCTTTCGCTGAGCGGCGGGGGTGCTCGCTTGTGTGGCCCCCTAGCGTGAGGCCTTGCCGAGGAAGCCCGGCTGTAAGGGAAATGCCCGCATGCAACGAATTTCGCGTGGAAACTTAAAAAGTCGCTTTTCCTGCGACTATGTGGCTGCTTCAGAGATGCCCAGGTTGGTCCGTGGGGTATGTGAGCCGATCTCCCATGCCACAGTCTGAGCATTGAAAACTAAGTGCCCGTCGGCTTCAGTCCCCAGGCATCGTGTCAGCAAGAGACATGTGTGTGCAAGCTGCTCCAGAGCCTGGTGGCAGATGGGCCCTGAGCCGCAGAGCTGTTGTCCTGCAGAGAAGGCCCTGACGCTGCCGGCTCAGCCCACGTGATCGGCTGCTCAGCCATATCCAGATTGGCGGCTAAACACTGCTGTGTGAAGGCGAGCTTCTGATATGTATTCACACTCCCAGGCACAAGACTACTATGACGAGGTCTTCTGCCCAGCCTCAGGGGAAGAGGCAGGGCAAGTTGCTTTCTGTACGGGCATTGGAAGCAGGACGTGTGGGCGTTCTGTTCAACAGGTTGAAAAGCCGGCAGCACCAAGCGGTTGAGGTGACGTTCGGCTGCGCGTGTTATGCGCATGATGAGGGATGTGCTGGCCGCGTGTGGTTGTGCTTGTTTTAGTATGTCTCATGGTGTGCTGCAGTAGGGCATCTGTGCAATGAATTTCATGTGTATTGTGAGCAGTTATGTGCCTTGATGTGGATGTGTCCGGTGTGTGTCATGCTTCTGTGTAGTGTGTGTTCCGTTCTGCGCTCCTGTGTGAGGCTGTCTGGGTGGTGTTGTCTCTACGTGGTTGTGTGCGTAGCGTGTAGTGTGTGAAATGAAAGGTATGCTGTCTCCTCTGTTGGTTGTGCGTTTCGCCTTTATGTCTGAGAGGGTTTTGCGCGTTTCGTGCGTCTGCGACTGTGACTGAGGTGTTGCTGTGTTTGAGTGGTTGCGTGTGTGTTACGTGTGTGATTTGAAACTGGTTGTCTGTGTGGTTGTGCTTGTTTCCTGTGCCTCATTGTGTGTGCTGTGGGTACTCTGCGAA
>NW_027332201.1:0-134564 GCF_040802235.1 Manis javanica | reverse complement strand
TCTCTGAGACAGAGGGCGTACAGAGAAGACCGCCTTCTACTGCAATGTTTACTGTTTTCCTTATCACGTAGGAGCCAGTTGCATGCAAGGCGAAAGCAGCCTAGTATTCTCTCAGGGAGGGTCTCCTCAGTGCACGGTGGATTGTTTCCCCAGCAGAGTTTGGCACAAGGCTCTCCCGCAGCAGTTTCTGACAGATTACTACAAAGGCATCGTCAGGGCCTTGCTATTAAAGGGATGACGTGGCTCTTTGCACCCTCAGGAAACAACGCCCTCCTGGAGGATTACAAACCTGTGGCGAAAACGGACAAGCATGAGAGGCTACCTTCTGTGCACTTGAATGCAGAAGTCCCTCAACGCACAGCACATCACACCGAGAACATAACTGCACGCTATACACGTGAACCACGGTTCTCAGAGTGAACACAACACCCACAGTGAGGCCCACTGACCAAGCTTGACCATACACAGTACACGCATCACAAAGTACACTCATTGCTCAAGGAGCCAACCACGCACACAACCTGTCAAACACAACCACACACATAGCAACCCCCATGCAAAACACACACAAACCACCACAGAAAGAACACCGAATTTATGCAACACACATTTCACACAGTGCACACATCACTCCAAACACACATAAAACATACAGCACACAGAGCCTCGCAGAATGCACAATGCCAAACACGCAACATATACACAAGATATCGGTCATAACACGCAATATCTCACTCAACTTGCAAAACACACAGACCACAGAACACACAGAGTAGGACACACACAGCACAAACACAAATCACAGAACAACACAGCACACGACACACACAGAAAGTACCACAACTCCTAACACACAGCACACTACCAAATCCATGGGCAAAACACATATAACCAACCAAGAAGACAAGTAGCACCCATTTCACACACTACGCACTCCACACACAATCACGCACAGACACACCACACATACATCCTCACACAGGAGCACAACGCAGTGCACACACACACAACACAGAAACACGCCACACAACAGACACCATAAACACACCACACCCTTGAAAGGCAGGCACATAGCTACTGCTCACAATACGCGCGATAAACACTGCACAGACCGCAGACTGCGCACAAGAGACGTACAAAACAAGCACAACCACACACAGTCAACACATCTCACATCATGTGCATAACTCAAACAGCCAAACACACACACACAGCCTCTCTAACACAACAGCACACAAATCACAATCTCACACACACAAAACTGACACAGCACCTACAAGTGCACACACGCAACTGACGAAAACACATGCAACACACATAGAACGCACTACACACAACACGCACAACCACAAGCATACAATACTGCGCACACGCAGACCCACACGCAGACAGCACGAACGAAAACGCACAAACACACACACACAACATGCACATGCACACAACACGTCCGACACAAGGCAAACTCAACTTTGCACACAGTGCTCAAATTACACAGCCCACCCAACATCGACCCAGTATGCAACACACGGAAAGCCGAAAGACAGCACTCGCACAACCCAGAACACAGTACACAACACAGCAGACAACAGAAAGACCAGACACACATTTCACACTACACATTAGACGGGAAGCCACACACCAAACGCACAACATATGCAACCGCCAACAGAGAACTCATCAAAAAAGGCGAAATGTACAATGCACGAAGAACCACTCAACACACACCACTCACAAATACCAACATCTCACATAACACACAGCACAGTGAAAAATACACAGAACTGTGCACTCAGCAAGCAGTGAGGAACACATACCGCACATACTACATACAAGATACACACAGCACGGACAACACACAACACAGAAGACAAGCAGGTCCCGCAGGCCGTCGGCAATACATCGCCAAGCACACAAGAACACAGCGTACCGCAACAGAATTCTACTCTGTATTTGGCGATTCCACTCTTTATGAGTTAGGAGAAAGTAGCTGCAAGTGTTAGAGCGTGAAGTTAGAGCTCAGTTACCCCAGAACAATTTTCCATTGCACGTTTGAATTAAGCCTCGCTAGCCATAAAGAGGAGCTTCCTTGACAGATTCTCCTAGTGCTGCCTGCTTTTCGCCTGTGGAACAGAACCTCCAAACGTCCTGCTTCCAATGAATGCTGTACAGAAAGCAACTTGCCCCGCCTCTTCCCCTGAGGCTGGGCGGAAGACCTCTTCACAGTATCCCTGTGTCTGGGAGTAGAAGTGTGTATAAGAAGCTCGCCTTGACACAGCAGTGTTTAGCTGCCAGTCTGGATATGGCTGAGCAGGAAATCCCTTGAACTGAGACAGCCTCAGATCCTTCTCTGCAGGACAACGGCCCTGACGCTTAGGGCCCATCCGCCACCAGGCTTTGCAGAAGCTTGCACACACCTCTCGCTGACATGATGGTTGGGGACTGAAGCCAATGGGCACTTAGTTTTCAAAGCTCAGACTGTGGCATGGGAAACCGGCTTACATACCACACAGACCAACCTGGGCCTCTCTGGAGCGGCCACGTAGTAGCAGACGAAAGCGACTTTTTGCACTGCCAAGCTAAATTCGTTGTATGCGGGCGTTTTCCTGACAGCCAGGCTTCCTCAGCAAGGCCTCGCGCGAATGGCCACCCAAGCGAGCGCACGCCGCTCAGCACACACAGAGCTCTGCGCAGCAGACTCCACTCAGGCGCTTAGAGTGCAGGCACACACGGCAGACACGGGAAGCACATTGCAAGCGGAATTCGTTGTATGCGGGCAACTTTCTGACAGCCAGGCTGCCTCAGCAAGGCCTCACGCGAATGGCCACCCAAGCGAGCGCACGCCGCTCGGCACACACAGAGCTCTGCGCAGCAGACGTCACTCAGGCGCTTAGAGTGCACGCGCACACGACAGACACGGAAAGCACATTGCAAGCTCAGTTTCAACTTCCACCGCCACGGCTTCAATGATTCCTTGGATGGGCCATCCCGCACTGGTTTCTTTCACTCACATAAGCTGAATCCATAGCTGGCTTGCCTCCACTGCTGTCATTTCAAAGCATCTTGTTCTGCAGCTTCCTGTGTGGCTAGTGCGAAGGCCTATTCGCGGCTCACTTAGGTCTCTGAGACAGAGGGCGTACAGAGAAGACCGCCTTCTACTGCAATGTTTACTGTTTTCCTTATCACGTAGGAGCAAGTTGCATGCAAGGCGAAAGCAGCCTAGTATTCTCTCAGGGAGGGTCTCCTCAGTGCACGGTGGATTGTTTCCCCAGCAGAGTTTGGCACAAGGCTCTCCCGCAGCAGTTTCTGACAGATTACTACAAAGGCATCGTCAGGGCCTTGCTATTAAAGGGATGACGTGGCTCTTTGCACCCTCAGGAAACAACGCCCTCCTGGAGGATTACAAACCTGTGGCGAAAACGGACAAGCATGAGAGGCTACCTTCTGTGCACTTGAATGCAGAAGTCCCTCAACGCACAGCACATCACACCGAGAACATAACTGCACGCTATACACGTGAACCACGGTTCTCAGAGTGAACACAACACCCACAGTGAGGCCCACTGACCAAGCTTGAACATACACAGTACACGCATCACAAAGTACACTCATTGCTCAAGGAGCCAACCACGCACACAACCTGTCAAACACAACCACACACATAGCAACCCCCATGCAAAACACACACAAACCACCACAGAAAGAACACCGAATTTATGCAACACACATTTCACACAGTGCACACATCACTCCAAACACACATAAAACATACAGCACACAGAGCCTCGCAGAATGCACAATGCCAAACACGCAACATATACACAAGATATCGGTCATAACACGCAATATCTCACTCAACTTGCAAAACACACAGACCACAGAACACACAGAGTAGGACACACACAGCACAAACACAAATCACAGAACAACACAGCACATGACACACACAGAAAGTACCACAACTCCTAACACACACGACACTCCCAAATCCATGGGCAAAACACATATAACCAACCAAGAAGACAAGTAGCACCCATTTCACACACTACGCACTACACACACAATCACGCACAGACACACCACACATACATCCTCACACAGGAGCACAACGCAGTGCACACACACACAACACAGAAACACGCCACACAACAGACACCATAAACACACCACACCCTTGAAAGGCAGGCACATAGCTACTGCTCACAATACGCGCGATAAACACTGCACAGACCGCAGACTGCGCACAAGAGACGTACAAAACAAGCACAACCACACACAGTCAACACATCTCACATCATGTGCATAACTCAAACAGCCAAACACACACACACAGCCTCTCTAACACAACAGCACACAAATCACAATCTCACACACACAAAACTGACACAGCACCTACAAGTGCACACACGCAACTGACGAAAACACATGCAACACACATAGAACGCACTACACACAACACGCACAACCACAAGCATACAATACTGCGCACACGCAGACCCACACGCAGACAGCACGAACGAAAACGCACAAACACACACACACAACATGCACATGCACACAACACGCCCGACACAAGGCAAACTCAACTTTGCACACAGTGCTCAAATTACACAGCCCACCCAACATCGACCCAGTATGCAACACACGGAAAGCCGAAAGACAGCACTCGCACAACCCAGAACACAGTACACAACACAGCAGACAACAGAAAGACCAGACACACATTTCACACTACACATTAGACGGGAAGCCACACACCAAACGCACAACATATGCAACCGCCAACAGAGAACTCATCAAAAAAGGCGAAATGTACAATGCACGAAGAACCACTCAACACACACCACTCACAAATACCAACATCTCACATAACACACAGCACAGTGAAAAATACACAGAACTGTGCACTCAGCAAGCAGTGAGGAACACATACCGCACATACTACATACAAGATACACACAGCACGGACAACACACAACACAGAAGACAAGCAGGTCCCGCAGGCCGTCGGCAATACATCGCCAAGCACACAAGAACACAGCGTACCGCAACAGAATTCTACTCTGTATTTGGCGATTCCACTCTGTATGAGTTAGGAGAAAGTAGCTGCAAGTGTTAGAGCGTGAAGTTAGAGCTCAGTTACCCCAGAACAATTTTCCATTGCACGTTTGAATTAAGCCTCGCTAGCCATAAAGAGGAGCTTCCTTGACAGATTCTCCTAGTGCTGCCTGCTTTTCGCCTGTGGAACAGAACCTCCAAACGTCCTGCTTCCAATGAATGCTGTACAGAAAGCAACTTGCCCCGCCTCTTCCCCTGAGGCTGGGCGGAAGACCTCTTCACAGTATCCCTGTGTCTGGGAGTAGAAGTGTGTATAAGAAGCTCGCCTTGACACAGCAGTGTTTAGCTGCCAGTCTGGATATGGCTGAGCAGGAAATCCCTTGAACTGAGACAGCCTCAGATCCTTCTCTGCAGGACAACGGCCCTGACGCTTAGGGCCCATCCGCCACCAGGCTTTGCAGAAGCTTGCACACACCTCTCGCTGACATGATGGTTGGGGACTGAAGCCAATGGGCACTTAGTTTTCAAAGCTCAGACTGTGGCATGGGAAACCGGCTTACATACCACACAGACCAACCTGGGCCTCTCTGGAGCGGCCACGTAGTAGCAGACGAAAGCGACTTTTTGCACTGCCAAGCTAAATTCGTTGTATGCGGGCGTTTTCCTGACAGCCAGGCTTCCTCAGCAAGGCCTCGCGCGAATGGCCACCCAAGCGAGCGCACGCCGCTCAGCACACACAGAGCTCTGCGCAGCAGACTCCACTCAGGCGCTTAGAGTGCAGGCACACACGGCAGACACGGGAAGCACATTGCAAGCGGAATTCGTTGTATGCGGGCAACTTTCTGACAGCCAGGCTGCCTCAGCAAGGCCTCACGCGAATGGCCACCCAAGCGAGCGCACGCCGCTCGGCACACACAGAGCTCTGCGCAGCAGACTCCACTCAGGTGCTTAGAGTGCAGGCACACAGGGCAGACACGGGAAGCACTTTGCAAGCGGAATTCGTTGTATGCGGGCAACTTTCTGACAGCCAGGCTGCCTCAGCAAGGCCTCACGCGAATGGCCACCCAAGCGAGCGCACGCCGCTCGGCACACACAGAGCTCTGCGCAGCAGACGTCACTCAGGCGCTTAGAGTGCACGCGCACACGACAGACACGGAAAGCACATTGCAAGCTCAGTTTCAACTTCCACCGCCACGGCTTCAATGATTCCTTGGATGGGCCATCCCGCACTGGTTTCTTTCACTCACATAAGCTGAATCCATAGCTGGCTTGCCTCCACTGCTGTCATTTCAAAGCATCTTGTTCTGCAGCTTCCTGTGTGGCTAGTGCGAAGGCCTATTCGCGGCTCACTTAGGTCTCTGAGACAGAGGGCGTACAGAGAAGACCGCCTTCTACTGCAATGTTTACTGTTTTCCTTATCACGTAGGAGCCAGTTGCATGCAAGGCGAAAGCAGCCTAGTATTCTCTCAGGGAGGGTCTCCTCAGTGCACGGTGGATTGTTTCCCCAGCAGAGTTTGGCACAAGGCTCTCCCGCAGCAGTTTCTGACAGATTACTACAAAGGCATCGTCAGGGCCTTGCTATTAAAGGGATGACGTGGCTCTTTGCACCCTCAGGAAACAACGCCCTCCTGGAGGATTACAAACCTGTGGCGAAAACGGACAAGCATGAGAGGCTACCTTCTGTGCACTTGAATGCAGAAGTCCCTCAACGCACAGCACATCACACCGAGAACATAACTGCACGCTATACACGTGAACCACGGTTCTCAGAGTGAACACAACACCCACAGTGAGGCCCACTGACCAAGCTTGACCATACACAGTACACGCATCACAAAGTACACTCATTGCTCAAGGAGCCAACCACGCACACAACCTGTCAAACACAACCACACACATAGCAACCCCCATGCAAAACACACACAAACCACCACAGAAAGAACACCGAATTTATGCAACACACATTTCACACAGTGCACACATCACTCCAAACACACATAAAACATACAGCACACAGAGCCTCGCAGAATGCACAATGCCAAACACGCAACATATACACAAGATATCGGTCATAACACGCAATATCTCACTCAACTTGCAAAACACACAGACCACAGAACACACAGAGTAGGACACACACAGCACAAACACAAATCACAGAACAACACAGCACACGACACACACAGAAAGTACCACAACTCCTAACACACACGACACTCCCAAATCCATGGGCAAAACACATATAACCAACCAAGAAGACAAGTAGCACCCATTTCACACACTACGCACTACACACACAATCACGCACAGACACACCACACATACATCCTCACACAGGAGCACAACGCAGTGCACACACACACAACACAGAAACACGCCACACAACAGACACCATAAACACACCACACCCTTGAAAGGCAGGCACATAGCTACTGCTCACAATACGCGCGATAAACACTGCACAGACCGCAGACTGCGCACAAGAGACGTACAAAACAAGCACAACCACACACAGTCAACACATCTCACATCATGTGCATAACTCAAACAGCCAAACACACACACACAGCCTCTCTAACACAACAGCACACAAATCACAATCTCACACACACAAAACTGACACAGCACCTACAAGTGCACACACGCAACTGACGAAAACACATGCAACACACATAGAACGCACTACACACAACACGCACAACCACAAGCATACAATACTGCGCACACGCAGACCCACACCCAGACAGCACGAACGAAAACGCACAAACACACACACACAACATGCACATGCACACAACACGTCCGACACAAGGCAAACTCAACTTTGCACACAGTGCTCAAATTACACAGCCCACCCAACATCGACCCAGTATGCAACACACGGAAAGCCGAAAGACAGCACTCGCACAACCCAGAACACAGTACACAACACAGCAGACAACAGAAAGACCAGACACACATTTCACACTACACATTAGACGGGAAGCCACACACCAAACGCACAACATATGCAACCGCCAACAGAGAACTCATCAAAAAAGGCGAAATGTACAATGCACGAAGAACCACTCAACACACACCACTCACAAATACCAACATCTCACATAACACACAGCACAGTGAAAAATACACAGAACTGTGCACTCAGCAAGCAGTGAGGAACACATACCGCACATACTACATACAAGATACACACAGCACGGACAACACACAACACAGAAGACAAGCAGGTCCCGCAGGCCGTCCGCAATACATCGCCAAGCACACAAGAACACAGCGTACCGCAACAGAATTCTACTCTGTATTTGGCGATTCCACTCTGTATGAGTTAGGAGAAAGCAGCTGCAAGTGTTAGAGCGTGAAGTTAGAGCTCAGTTACCCCAGAACAATTTTCCATTGCACGTTTGAATTAAGCCTCGCTAGCCATAAAGAGGAGCTTCCTTGACAGATTCTCCTAGTGCTGCCTGCTTTTCGCCTGTGGAACAGAACCTCCAAACGTCCTGCTTCCAATGAATGCTGTACAGAAAGCAACTTGCCCCGCCTCTTCCCCTGAGGCTGGGCGGAAGACCTCTTCACAGTATCCCTGTGTCTGGGAGTAGAAGTGTGTATAAGAAGCTCGCCTTGACACAGCAGTGTTTAGCTGCCAGTCTGGATATGGCTGAGCAGGAAATCCCTTGAACTGAGACAGCCTCAGATCCTTCTCTGCAGGACAACGGCCCTGACGCTTAGGGCCCATCCGCCACCAGGCTTTGCAGAAGCTTGCACACACCTCTTGCTGACATGATGGTTGGGGACTGAAGCCAATGGGCACTTAGTTTTCAAAGCTCAGACTGTGGCATGGGAAACCGGCTTACATACCACACAGACCAACCTGGGCCTCTCTGGAGCGGCCACGTAGTAGCAGACGAAAGCGACTTTTTGCACTGCCAAGCTAAATTCGTTGTATGCGGGCGTTTTCCTGACAGCCAGGCTTCCTCAGCAAGGCCTCGCGCGAATGGCCACCCAAGCGAGCGCACGCCGCTCAGCACACACAGAGCTCTGCGCAGCAGACTCCACTCAGGCGCTTAGAGTGCAGGCACACACGGCAGACACGGGAAGCACATTGCAAGCGGAATTCGTTGTATGCGGGCAACTTTCTGACAGCCAGGCTGCCTCAGCAAGGCCTCACGCGAATGGCCACCCAAGCGAGCGCACGCCGCTCGGCACACACAGAGCTCTGCGCAGCAGACTCCACTCAGGTGCTTAGAGTGCAGGCACACAGGGCAGACACGGGAAGCACTTTGCAAGCGGAATTCGTTGTATGCGGGCAACTTTCTGACAGCCAGGCTGCCTCAGCAAGGCCTCACGCGAATGGCCACCCAAGCGAGCGCACGCCGCTCGGCACACACAGAGCTCTGCGCAGCAGACGTCACTCAGGCGCTTAGAGTGCACGCGCACACGACAGACACGGAAAGCACATTGCAAGCTCAGTTTCAACTTCCACCGCCACGGCTTCAATGATTCCTTGGATGGGCCATCCCGCACTGGTTTCTTTCACTCACATAAGCTGAATCCATAGCTGGCTTGCCTCCACTGCTGTCATTTCAAAGCATCTTGTTCTGCAGCTTCCTGTGTGGCTAGTGCGAAGGCCTATTCGCGGCTCACTTAGGTCTCTGAGACAGAGGGCGTACAGAGAAGACCGCCTTCTACTGCAATGTTTACTGTTTTCCTTATCACGTAGGAGCAAGTTGCATGCAAGGCGAAAGCAGCCTAGTATTCTCTCAGGGAGGGTCTCCTCAGTGCACGGTGGATTGTTTCCCCAGCAGAGTTTGGCACAAGGCTCTCCCGCAGCAGTTTCTGACAGATTACTACAAAGGCATCGTCAGGGCCTTGCTATTAAAGGGATGACGTGGCTCTTTGCACCCTCAGGAAACAACGCCCTCCTGGAGGATTACAAACCTGTGGCGAAAATGGACAAGCATGAGAGGCTACCTTCTGTGCACTTGAATGCAGAAGTCCCTCAACGCACAGCACATCACACCGAGAACATAACTGCACGCTATACACGTGAACCACGGTTCTCAGAGTGAACACAACACCCACAGTGAGGCCCACTGACCAAGCTTGACCATACACAGTACACGCATCACAAAGTACACTCATTGCTCAAGGAGCCAACCACGCACACAACCTGTCAAACACAACCACACACATAGCAACCCCCATGCAAAACACACACAAACCACCACAGAAAGAACACCGAATTTATGCAACACACATTTCACACAGTGCACACATCACTCCAAACACACATAAAACATACAGCACACAGAGCCTCGCAGAATGCACAATGCCAAACACGCAACATATACACAAGATATCGGTCATAACACGCAATATCTCACTCAACTTGCAAAACACACAGACCACAGAACACACAGAGTAGGACACACACAGCACAAACACAAATCACAGAACAACACAGCACACGACACACACAGAAAGTACCACAACTCCTAACACACACGACACTCCCAAATCCATGGGCAAAACACATATAACCAACCAAGAAGACAAGTAGCACCCATTTCACACACTACGCACTACACACACAATCACGCACAGACACACCACACATACATCCTCACACAGGAGCACAACGCAGTGCACACACACACAACACAGAAACACGCCACACAACAGACACCATAAACACACCACACCCTTGAAAGGCAGGCACATAGCTACTGCTCACAATACGCGCGATAAACACTGCACAGACCGCAGACTGCGCACAAGAGACGTACAAAACAAGCACAACCACACACAGTCAACACATCTCACATCATGTGCATAACTCAAACAGCCAAACACACACACACAGCCTCTCTAACACAACAGCACACAAATCACAATCTCACACACACAAAACTGACACAGCACCTACAAGTGCACACACGCAACTGACGAAAACACATGCAACACACATAGAACGCACTACACACAACACGCACAACCACAAGCATACAATACTGCGCACACGCAGACCCACACGCAGACAGCACGAACGAAAACGCACAAACACACACACACAACATGCACATGCACACAACACGTCCGACACAAGGCAAACTCAACTTTGCACACAGTGCTCAAATTACACAGCCCACCCAACATCGACCCAGTATGCAACACACGGAAAGCCGAAAGACAGCACTCGCACAACCCAGAACACAGTACACAACACAGCAGACAACAGAAAGACCAGACACACATTTCACACTACACATTAGACGGGAAGCCACACACCAAACGCACAACATATGCAACCGCCAACAGAGAACTCATCAAAAAAGGCGAAATGTACAATGCACGAAGAACCACTCAACACACACCACTCACAAATACCAACATCTCACATAACACACAGCACAGTGAAAAATACACAGAACTGTGCACTCAGCAAGCAGTGAGGAACACATACCGCACATACTACATACAAGATACACACAGCACGGACAACACACAACACAGAAGACAAGCAGGTCCCGCAGGCCGTCGGCAATACATCGCCAAGCACACAAGAACACAGCGTACCGCAACAGAATTCTACTCTGTATTTGGCGATTCCACTCTGTATGAGTTAGGAGAAAGTAGCTGCAAGTGTTAGAGCGTGAAGTTAGAGCTCAGTTACCCCAGAACAATTTTCCATTGCACGTTTGAATTAAGCCTCGCTAGCCATAAAGAGGAGCTTCCTTGACAGATTCTCCTAGTGCTGCCTGCTTTTCGCCTGTGGAACAGAACCTCCAAACGTCCTGCTTCCAATGAATGCTGTACAGAAAGCAACTTGCCCCGCCTCTTCCCCTGAGGCTGGGCGGAAGACCTCTTCACAGTATCCCTGTGTCTGGGAGTAGAAGTGTGTATAAGAAGCTCGCCTTGACACAGCAGTGTTTAGCTGCCAGTCTGGATATGGCTGAGCAGGAAATCCCTTGAACTGAGACAGCCTCAGATCCTTCTCTGCAGGACAACGGCCCTGACGCTTAGGGCCCATCCGCCACCAGGCTTTGCAGAAGCTTGCACACACCTCTCGCTGACATGATGGTTGGGGACTGAAGCCAATGGGCACTTAGTTTTCAAAGCTCAGACTGTGGCATGGGAAACCGGCTTACATACCACACAGACCAACCTGGGCCTCTCTGGAGCGGCCACGTAGTAGCAGACGAAAGCGACTTTTTGCACTGCCAAGCTAAATTCGTTGTATGCGGGCGTTTTCCTGACAGCCAGGCTTCCTCAGCAAGGCCTCGCGCGAATGGCCACCCAAGCGAGCGCACGCCGCTCAGCACACACAGAGCTCTGCGCAGCAGACTCCACTCAGGCGCTTAGAGTGCAGGCACACACGGCAGACACGGGAAGCACATTGCAAGCGGAATTCGTTGTATGCGGGCAACTTTCTGACAGCCAGGCTGCCTCAGCAAGGCCTCACGCGAATGGCCACCCAAGCGAGCGCACGCCGCTCGGCACACACAGAGCTCTGCGCAGCAGACTCCACTCAGGTGCTTAGAGTGCAGGCACACAGGGCAGACACGGGAAGCACTTTGCAAGCGGAATTCGTTGTATGCGGGCAACTTTCTGACAGCCAGGCTGCCTCAGCAAGGCCTCACGCGAATGGCCACCCAAGCGAGCGCACGCCGCTCGGCACACACAGAGCTCTGCGCAGCAGACGTCACTCAGGCGCTTAGAGTGCACGCGCACACGACAGACACGGAAAGCACATTGCAAGCTCAGTTTCAACTTCCACCGCCACGGCTTCAATGATTCCTTGGATGGGCCATCCCGCACTGGTTTCTTTCACTCACATAAGCTGAATCCATAGCTGGCTTGCCTCCACTGCTGTCATTTCAAAGCATCTTGTTCTGCAGCTTCCTGTGTGGCTAGTGCGAAGGCCTATTCGCGGCTCACTTAGGTCTCTGAGACAGAGGGCGTACAGAGAAGACCGCCTTCTACTGCAATGTTTACTGTTTTCCTTATCACGTAGGAGCAAGTTGCATGCAAGGCGAAAGCAGCCTAGTATTCTCTCAGGGAGGGTCTCCTCAGTGCACGGTGGATTGTTTCCCCAGCAGAGTTTGGCACAAGGCTCTCCCGCAGCAGTTTCTGACAGATTACTACAAAGGCATCGTCAGGGCCTTGCTATTAAAGGGATGACGTGGCTCTTTGCACCCTCAGGAAACAACGCCCTCCTGGAGGATTACAAACCTGTGGCGAAAACGGACAAGCATGAGAGGCTACCTTCTGTGCACTTGAATGCAGAAGTCCCTCAACGCACAGCACATCACACCGAGAACATAACTGCACGCTATACACGTGAACCACGGTTCTCAGAGTGAACACAACACCCACAGTGAGGCCCACTGACCAAGCTTGACCATACACAGTACACGCATCACAAAGTACACTCATTGCTCAAGGAGCCAACCACGCACACAACCTGTCAAACACAACCACACACATAGCAACCCCCATGCAAAACACACACAAACCACCACAGAAAGAACACCGAATTTATGCAACACACATTTCACACAGTGCACACATCACTCCAAACACACATAAAACATACAGCACACAGAGCCTCGCAGAATGCACAATGCCAAACACGCAACATATACACAAGATATCGGTCATAACACGCAATATCTCACTCAACTTGCAAAACACACAGACCACAGAACACACAGAGTAGGACACACACAGCACAAACACAAATCACAGAACAACACAGCACACGACACACACAGAAAGTACCACAACTCCTAACACACACGACACTCCCAAATCCATGCGCAAAACACATATAACCAACCAAGAAGACAAGTAGCACCCATTTCACACACTACGCACTACACACACAATCACGCACAGACACACCACACATACATCCTCACACAGGAGCACAACGCAGTGCACACACACACAACACAGAAACACGCCACACAACAGACACCATAAACACACCACACCCTTGAAAGGCAGGCACATAGCTACTGCTCACAATACGCGCGATAAACACTGCACAGACCGCAGACTGCGCACAAGAGACGTACAAAACAAGCACAACCACACACAGTCAACACATCTCACATCATGTGCATAACTCAAACAGCCAAACACACACACACAGCCTCTCTAACACAACAGCACACAAATCACAATCTCACACACACAAAACTGACACAGCACCTACAAGTGCACACACGCAACTGACGAAAACACATGCAACACACATAGAACGCACTACACACAACACGCACAACCACAAGCATACAATACTGCGCACACGCAGACCCACACGCAGACAGCACGAACGAAAACGCACAAACACACACACACAACATGCACATGCACACAACACGTCCGACACAAGGCAAACTCAACTTTGCACACAGTGCTCAAATTACACAGCCCACCCAACATCGACCCAGTATGCAACACACGGAAAGCCGAAAGACAGCACTCGCACAACCCAGAACACAGTACACAACACAGCAGACAACAGAAAGACCAGACACACATTTCACACTACACATTAGACGGGAAGCCACACACCAAACGCACAACATATGCAACCGCCAACAGAGAACTCATCAAAAAAGGCGAAATGTACAATGCACGAAGAACCACTCAACACACACCACTCACAAATACCAACATCTCACATAACACACAGCACAGTGAAAAATACACAGAACTGTGCACTCAGCAAGCAGTGAGGAACACATACCGCACATACTACATACAAGATACACACAGCACGGACAACACACAACACAGAAGACAAGCAGGTCCCGCAGGCCGTCGGCAATACATCGCCAAGCACACAAGAACACAGCGTACCGCAACAGAATTCTACTCTGTATTTGGCGATTCCACTCTGTATGAGTTAGGAGAAAGTAGCTGCAAGTGTTAGAGCGTGAAGTTAGAGCTCAGTTACCCCAGAACAATTTTCCATTGCACGTTTGAATTAAGCCTCGCTAGCCATAAAGAGGAGCTTCCTTGACAGATTCTCCTAGTGCTGCCTGCTTTTCGCCTGTGGAACAGAACCTCCAAACGTCCTGCTTCCAATGAATGCTGTACAGAAAGCAACTTGCCCCGCCTCTTCCCCTGAGGCTGGGCGGAAGACCTCTTCACAGTATCCCTGTGTCTGGGAGTAGAAGTGTGTATAAGAAGCTCGCCTTGACACAGCAGTGTTTAGCTGCCAGTCTGGATATGGCTGAGCAGGAAATCCCTTGAACTGAGACAGCCTCAGATCCTTCTCTGCAGGACAACGGCCCTGACGCTTAGGGCCCATCCGCCACCAGGCTTTGCAGAAGCTTGCACACACCTCTCGCTGACATGATGGTTGGGGACTGAAGCCAATGGGCACTTAGTTTTCAAAGCTCAGACTGTGGCATGGGAAACCGGCTTACATACCACACAGACCAACCTGGGCCTCTCTGGAGCGGCCACGTAGTAGCAGACGAAAGCGACTTTTTGCACTGCCAAGCTAAATTCGTTGTATGCGGGCGTTTTCCTGACAGCCAGGCTTCCTCAGCAAGGCCTCGCGCGAATGGCCACCCAAGCGAGCGCACGCCGCTCAGCACACACAGAGCTCTGCGCAGCAGACTCCACTCAGGCGCTTAGAGTGCAGGCACACACGGCAGACACGGGAAGCACATTGCAAGCGGAATTCGTTGTATGCGGGCAACTTTCTGACAGCCAGGCTGCCTCAGCAAGGCCTCACGCGAATGGCCACCCAAGCGAGCGCACGCCGCTCGGCACACACAGAGCTCTGCGCAGCAGACTCCACTCAGGTGCTTAGAGTGCAGGCACACAGGGCAGACACGGGAAGCACTTTGCAAGCGGAATTCGTTGTATGCGGGCAACTTTCTGACAGCCAGGCTGCCTCAGCAAGGCCTCACGCGAATGGCCACCCAAGCGAGCGCACGCCGCTCGGCACACACAGAGCTCTGCGCAGCAGACGTCACTCAGGCGCTTAGAGTGCACGCGCACACGACAGACACGGAAAGCACATTGCAAGCTCAGTTTCAACTTCCACCGCCACGGCTTCAATGATTCCTTGGATGGGCCATCCCGCACTGGTTTCTTTCACTCACATAAGCTGAATCCATAGCTGGCTTGCCTCCACTGCTGTCATTTCAAAGCATCTTGTTCTGCAGCTTCCTGTGTGGCTAGTGCGAAGGCCTATTCGCGGCTCACTTAGGTCTCTGAGACAGAGGGCGTACAGAGAAGACCGCCTTCTACTGCAATGTTTACTGTTTTCCTTATCACGTAGGAGCAAGTTGCATGCAAGGCGAAAGCAGCCTAGTATTCTCTCAGGGAGGGTCTCCTCAGTGCACGGTGGATTGTTTCCCCAGCAGAGTTTGGCACAAGGCTCTCCCGCAGCAGTTTCTGACAGATTACTACAAAGGCATCGTCAGGGCCTTGCTATTAAAGGGATGACGTGGCTCTTTGCACCCTCAGGAAACAACGCCCTCCTGGAGGATTACAAACCTGTGGCGAAAACGGACAAGCATGAGAGGCTACCTTCTGTGCACTTGAATGCAGAAGTCCCTCAACGCACAGCACATCACACCGAGAACATAACTGCACGCTATACACGTGAACCACGGTTCTCAGAGTGAACACAACACCCACAGTGAGGCCCACTGACCAAGCTTGACCATACACAGTACACGCATCACAAAGTACACTCATTGCTCAAGGAGCCAACCACGCACACAACCTGTCAAACACAACCACACACATAGCAACCCCCATGCAAAACACACACAAACCACCACAGAAAGAACACCGAATTTATGCAACACACATTTCACACAGTGCACACATCACTCCAAACACACATAAAACATACAGCACACAGAGCCTCGCAGAATGCACAATGCCAAACACGCAACATATACACAAGATATCGGTCATAACACGCAATATCTCACTCAACTTGCAAAACACACAGACCACAGAACACACAGAGTAGGACACACACAGCACAAACACAAATCACAGAACAACACAGCACACGACACACACAGAAAGTACCACAACTCCTAACACACACGACACTCCCAAATCCATGGGCAAAACACATATAACCAACCAAGAAGACAAGTAGCACGCATTTCACACACTACCCACTACACACACAATCACGCACAGACACACCACACATACATCCTCACACAGGAGCACAACGCAGTGCACACACACACAACACAGAAACACGCCACACAACAGACACCATAAACACACCACACCCTTGAAAGGCAGGCACATAGCTACTGCTCACAATACGCGCGATAAACACTGCACAGACCGCAGACTGCGCACAAGAGACGTACAAAACAAGCACAACCACACACAGTCAACACATCTCACATCATGTGCATAACTCAAACAGCCAAACACACACACACAGCCTCTCTAACACAACAGCACACAAATCACAATCTCACACACACAAAACTGACACAGCACCTACAAGTGCACACACGCAACTGACGAAAACACATGCAACACACATAGAACGCACTACACACAACACGCACAACCACAAGCATACAATACTGCGCACACGCAGACCCACACGCAGACAGCACGAACGAAAACGCACAAACACACACACACAACATGCACATGCACACAACACGTCCGACACAAGGCAAACTCAACTTTGCACACAGTGCTCAAATTACACAGCCCACCCAACATCGACCCAGTATGCAACACACGGAAAGCCGAAAGACAGCACTCGCACAACCCAGAACACAGTACACAACACAGCAGACAACAGAAAGACCAGACACACATTTCACACTACACATTAGACGGGAAGCCACACACCAAACGCACAACATATGCAACCGCCAACAGAGAACTCATCAAAAAAGGCGAAATGTACAATGCACGAAGAACCACTCAACACACACCACTCACAAATACCAACATCTCACATAACACACAGCACAGTGAAAAATACACAGAACTGTGCACTCAGCAAGCAGTGAGGAACACATACCGCACATACTACATACAAGATACACACAGCACGGACAACACACAACACAGAAGACAAGCAGGTCCCGCAGGCCGTCGGCAATACATCGCCAAGCACACAAGAACACAGCGTACCGCAACAGAATTCTACTCTGTATTTGGCGATTCCACTCTGTATGAGTTAGGAGAAAGTAGCTGCAAGTGTTAGAGCGTGAAGTTAGAGCTCAGTTACCCCAGAACAATTTTCCATTGCACGTTTGAATTAAGCCTCGCTAGCCATAAAGAGGAGCTTCCTTGACAGATTCTCCTAGTGCTGCCTGCTTTTCGCCTGTGGAACAGAACCTCCAAACGTCCTGCTTCCAATGAATGCTGTACAGAAAGCAACTTGCCCCGCCTCTTCCCCTGAGGCTGGGCGGAAGACCTCTTCACAGTATCCCTGTGTCTGGGAGTAGAAGTGTGTATAAGAAGCTCGCCTTGACACAGCAGTGTTTAGCTGCCAGTCTGGATATGGCTGAGCAGGAAATCCCTTGAACTGAGACAGCCTCAGATCCTTCTCTGCAGGACAACGGCCCTGACGCTTAGGGCCCATCCGCCACCAGGCTTTGCAGAAGCTTGCACACACCTCTCGCTGACATGATGGTTGGGGACTGAAGCCAATGGGCACTTAGTTTTCAAAGCTCAGACTGTGGCATGGGAAACCGGCTTACATACCACACAGACCAACCTGGGCCTCTCTGGAGCGGCCACGTAGTAGCAGACGAAAGCGACTTTTTGCACTGCCAAGCTAAATTCGTTGTATGCGGGCGTTTTCCTGACAGCCAGGCTTCCTCAGCAAGGCCTCGCGCGAATGGCCACCCAAGCGAGCGCACGCCGCTCAGCACACACAGAGCTCTGCGCAGCAGACTCCACTCAGGCGCTTAGAGTGCAGGCACACACGGCAGACACGGGAAGCACATTGCAAGCGGAATTCGTTGTATGCGGGCAACTTTCTGACAGCCAGGCTGCCTCAGCAAGGCCTCACGCGAATGGCCACCCAAGCGAGCGCACGCCGCTCGGCACACACAGAGCTCTGCGCAGCAGACGTCACTCAGGCGCTTAGAGTGCACGCGCACACGACAGACACGGAAAGCACATTGCAAGCTCAGTTTCAACTTCCACCGCCACGGCTTCAATGATTCCTTGGATGGGCCATCCCGCACTGGTTTCTTTCACTCACATAAGCTGAATCCATAGCTGGCTTGCCTCCACTGCTGTCATTGCAAAGCATCTTGTTCTGCAGCTTCCTGTGTGGCTAGTGCGAAGGCCTATTCGCGGCTCACTTAGGTCTCTGAGACAGAGGGCGTACAGAGAAGACCGCCTTCTACTGCAATGTTTACTGTTTTCCTTATCACGTAGGAGCAAGTTGCATGCAAGGCGAAAGCAGCCTAGTATTCTCTCAGGGAGGGTCTCCTCAGTGCACGGTGGATTGTTTCCCCAGCAGAGTTTGGCACAAGGCTCTCCCGCAGCAGTTTCTGACAGATTACTACAAAGGCATCGTCAGGGCCTTGCTATTAAAGGGATGACGTGGCTCTTTGCACCCTCAGGAAACAACGCCCTCCTGGAGGATTACAAACCTGTGGCGAATACGCACAAGCATGAGAGGCTACCTTCTGAGCACTTGAATGCAGAAGTCCCTCAACGCACAGCACATCACACCGAGAACATAACTGCACGCTATACACGTGAACCACGGTTCTCAGAGTGAACACAACACCCACAGTGAGGCCCACTGACCAAGCTTGACCATACACAGTACACGCATCACAAAGTACACTCATTGCTCAAGGAGCCAACCACGCACACAACCTGTCAAACACAACCACACACATAGCAACCCCCATGCAAAACACACACAAACCACCACAGAAAGAACACCGAATTTATGCAACACACATTTCACACAGTGCACACATCACTCCAAACACACATAAAACATACAGCACACAGAGCCTCGCAGAATGCACAATGCCAAACACGCAACATATACACAAGATATCGGTGATAACACGCAATATCTCACTCAACTTGCAAAACACACAGACCACAGAACACACAGAGTAGGACACACACAGCACAAACACAAATCACAGAACAACACAGCACACGACACACACAGAAAGTACCACAACTCCTAACACACACAACACTCCCAAATCCATGGGCAAAACACATATAACCAACCAAGAAGACAAGTAGCACCCATTTCACACACTACGCACTACACACACAATCACGCACAGACACACCACACATACATCCTCACACAGGAGCACAACGCAGTGCACACACACACAACACAGAAACACGCCACACAACAGACACCATAAACACACCACACCCTTGAAAGGCAGGCACATAGCTACTGCTCACAATACGCGCGATAAACACTGCACAGACCGCAGACTGCGCACAAGAGACGTACAAAACAAGCACAACCACACACAGTCAACACATCTCACATTATGTGCATAACTCAAACAGCCAAACACACACACACAGCCTCTCTAACACAACAGCACACAAATCACAATCTCACACACACAAAACTGACACAGCACCTACAAGTGCACACACGCAACTGACGAAAACACATGCAACACACATAGAACGCACTACACACAACACGCACAACCACAAGCATACAATACTGCGCACACGCAGACCCACACGCAGACAGCACGAACGAAAACGCACAAACACACACACACAACATGCACATGCACACAACACGTCCGACACAAGGCAAACTCAACTTTGCACACAGTGCTCAAATTACACAGCCCACCCAACATCGACCCAGTATGCAACACACGGAAAGCCGAAAGACAGCACTCGCACAACCCAGAACACAGTACACAACACAGCAGACAACAGAAAGACCAGACACACATTTCACACTACACATTAGACGGGAAGCCACACACCAAACGCACAACATATGCAACCGCCAACAGAGAACTCATCAAAAAAGGCGAAATGTACAATGCACGAAGAACCACTCAACACACACCACTCACAAATACCAACATCTCACATAACACACAGCACAGTGAAAAATACACAGAACTGTGCACTCAGCAAGCAGTGAGGAACACATACCGCACATACTACATACAAGATACACACAGCACGGACAACACACAACACAGAAGACAAGCAGGTCCCGCAGGCCGTCGGCAATACATCGCCAAGCACACAAGAACACAGCGTACCGCAACAGAATTCTACTCTGTATTTGGCGATTCCACTCTGTATGAGTTAGGAGAAAGTAGCTGCAAGTGTTAGAGCGTGAAGTTAGAGCTCAGTTACCCCAGAACAATTTTCCATTGCACGTTTGAATTAAGCCTCGCTAGCCATAAAGAGGAGCTTCCTTGACAGATTCTCCTAGTGCTGCCTGCTTTTCGCCTGTGGAACAGAACCTCCAAACGTCCTGCTTCCAATGAATGCTGTACAGAAAGCAACTTGCCCCGCCTCTTCCCCTGAGGCTGGGCGGAAGACCTCTTCACAGTATCCCTGTGTCTGGGAGTAGAAGTGTGTATAAGAAGCTCGCCTTGACACAGCAGTGTTTAGCTGCCAGTCTGGATATGGCTGAGCAGGAAATCCCTTGAACTGAGACAGCCTCAGATCCTTCTCTGCAGGACAACGGCCCTGACGCTTAGGGCCCATCCGCCACCAGGCTTTGCAGAAGCTTGCACACACCTCTCGCTGACATGATGGTTGGGGACTGAAGCCAATGGGCACTTAGTTTTCAAAGCTCAGACTGTGGCATGGGAAACCGGCTTACATACCACACAGACCAACCTGGGCCTCTCTGGAGCGGCCACGTAGTAGCAGACGAAAGCGACTTTTTGCACTGCCAAGCTAAATTCGTTGTATGCGGGCGTTTTCCTGACAGCCAGGCTTCCTCAGCAAGGCCTCGCGCGAATGGCCACCCAAGCGAGCGCACGCCGCTCAGCACACACAGAGCTCTGCGCAGCAGACTCCACTCAGGCGCTTAGAGTGCAGGCACACACGGCAGACACGAGAAGCACATTGCAAGCGGAATTCGTTGTATGCGGGCAACTTTCTGACAGCCAGGCTGCCTCAGCAAGGCCTCACGCGAATGGCCACCCAAGCGAGCGCACGCCGCTCGGCACACACAGAGCTCTGCGCAGCAGACTCCACTCAGGTGCTTAGAGTGCAGGCACACAGGGCAGACACGGGAAGCACTTTGCAAGCGGAATTCGTTGTATGCGGGCAACTTTCTGACAGCCAGGCTGCCTCAGCAAGGCCTCACGCGAATGGCCACCCAAGCGAGCGCACGCCGCTCGGCACACACAGAGCTCTGCGCAGCAGACGTCACTCAGGCGCTTAGAGTGCACGCGCACACGACAGACACGGAAAGCACATTGCAAGCTCAGTTTCAACTTCCACTGCCACGGCTTCAATGATTCCTTGGATGGGCAATCCCGCACTGGTTTCTTTCACTCACATAAGCTGAATCCATAGCTGGCTTGCCTCCACTGCTGTCATTTCAAAGCATCTTGTTCTGCAGCTTCCTGTGTGGCTAGTGCGAAGGCCTATTCGCGGCTCACTTAGGTCTCTGAGACAGAGGGCGTACAGAGAAGACCGCCTTCTACTGCAATGTTTACTGTTTTCCTTATCACGTAGGAGCAAGTTGCATGCAAGGCGAAAGCAGCCTAGTATTCTCTCAGGGAGGGTCTCCTCAGTGCACGGTGGATTGTTTCCCCAGCAGAGTTTGGCACAAGGCTCTCCCGCAGCAGTTTCTGACAGATTACTACAAAGGCATCGTCAGGGCCTTGCTATTAAAGGGATGACGTGGCTCTTTGCACCCTCAGGAAACAACGCCCGCCTGGAGGATTACAAACCTGTGGCGAAAACGGACAAGCATGAGAGGCTACCTTCTGTGCACTTGAATGCAGAAGTCCCTCAACGCACAGCACATCACACCGAGAACATAACTGCACGCTATACACGTGAACCACGGTTCTCAGAGTGAACACAACACCCACAGTGAGGCCCACTGACCAAGCTTGACCATACACAGTACACGCATCACAAAGTACACTCATTGCTCAAGGAGCCAACCACGCACACAACCTGTCAAACACAACCACACACATAGCAACCCCCATGCAAAACACACACAAACCACCACAGAAAGAACACCGAATTTATGCAACACACATTTCACACAGTGCACACATCACTCCAAACACACATAAAACATACAGCACACAGAGCCTCGCAGAATGCACAATGCCAAACACGCAACATATACACAAGATATCGGTCATAACACGCAATATCTCACTCAACTTGCAAAACACACAGACCACAGAACACACAGAGTAGGACACACACAGCACAAACACAAATCACAGAACAACACAGCACACGACACACACAGAAAGTACCACAACTCCTAACACACACGACACTCCCAAATCCATGGGCAAAACACATATAACCAACCAAGAAGACAAGTAGCACCCATTTCACACACTACGCACTACACACACAATCACGCACAGACACACCACACATACATCCTCACACAGGAGCACAACGCAGTGCACACACACACAACACAGAAACACGCCACACAACAGACACCATAAACACACCACACCCTTGAAAGGCAGGCACATAGCTACTGCTCACAATACGCGCGATAAACACTGCACAGACCGCAGACTGCGCACAAGAGACGTACAAAACAAGCACAACCACACACAGTCAACACATCTCACATTATGTGCATAACTCAAACAGCCAAACACACACACACAGCCTCTCTAACACAACAGCACACAAATCACAATCTCACACACACAAAACTGACACAGCACCTACAAGTGCACACACGCAACTGACGAAAACACATGCAACACACATAGAACGCACTACACACAACACGCACAACCACAAGCATACAATACTGCGCACACGCAGACCCACACGCAGACAGCACGAACGAAAACGCACAAACACACACACACAACATGCACATGCACACAACACGTCCGACACAAGGCAAACTCAACTTTGCACACAGTGCTCAAATTACACAGCCCACCCAACATCGACCCAGTATGCAACACACGGAAAGCCGAAAGACAGCACTCGCACAACCCAGAACACAGTACACAACACAGCAGACAACAGAAAGACCAGACACACATTTCACACTACACATTAGACGGGAAGCCACACACCAAACGCACAACATATGCAACCGCCAACAGAGAACTCATCAAAAAAGGCGAAATGTACAATGCACGAAGAACCACTCAACACACACCACTCACAAATACCAACATCTCACATAACACACAGCACAGTGAAAAATACACAGAACTGTGCACTCAGCAAGCAGTGAGGAACACATACCGCACATACTACATACAAGATACACACAGCACGGACAACACACAACACAGAAGACAAGCAGGTCCCGCAGGCCGTCGGCAATACATCGCCAAGCACACAAGAACACAGCGTACCGCAACAGAATTCTACTCTGTATTTGGCGATTCCACTCTGTATGAGTTAGGAGAAAGTAGCTGCAAGTGTTAGAGCGTGAAGTTAGAGCTCAGTTACCCCAGAACAATTTTCCATTGCACGTTTGAATTAAGCCTCGCTAGCCATAAAGAGGAGCTTCCTTGACAGATTCTCCTAGTGCTGCCTGCTTTTCGCCTGTGGAACAGAACCTCCAAACGTCCTGCTTCCAATGAATGCTGTACAGAAAGCAACTTGCCCCGCCTCTTCCCCTGAGGCTGGGCGGAAGACCTCTTCACAGTATCCCTGTGTCTGGGAGTAGAAGTGTGTATAAGAAGCTCGCCTTGACACAGCAGTGTTTAGCTGCCAGTCTGGATATGGCTGAGCAGGAAATCCCTTGAACTGAGACAGCCTCAGATCCTTCTCTGCAGGACAACGGCCCTGACGCTTAGGGCCCATCCGCCACCAGGCTTTGCAGAAGCTTGCACACACCTCTCGCTGACATGATGGTTGGGGACTGAAGCCAATGGGCACTTAGTTTTCAAAGCTCAGACTGTGGCATGGGAAACCGGCTTACATACCACACAGACCAACCTGGGCCTCTCTGGAGCGGCCACGTAGTAGCAGACGAAAGCGACTTTTTGCACTGCCAAGCTAAATTCGTTGTATGCGGGCGTTTTCCTGACAGCCAGGCTTCCTCAGCAAGGCCTCGCGCGAATGGCCACCCAAGCGAGCGCACGCCGCTCAGCACACACAGAGCTCTGCGCAGCAGACTCCACTCAAGCGCTTAGAGTGCAGGCACACACGGCAGACACGGGAAGCACATTGCAAGCGGAATTCGTTGTATGCGGGCAACTTTCTGACAGCCAGGCTGCCTCAGCAAGGCCTCACGCGAATGGCCACCCAAGCGAGCGCACGCCGCTCGGCACACACAGAGCTCTGCGCAGCAGACTCCACTCAGGTGCTTAGAGTGCAGGCACACAGGGCAGACACGGGAAGCACTTTGCAAGCGGAATTCGTTGTATGCGGGCAACTTTCTGACAGCCAGGCTGCCTCAGCAAGGCCTCACGCGAATGGCCACCCAAGCGAGCGCACGCCGCTCGGCACACACAGAGCTCTGCGCAGCAGACGTCACTCAGGCGCTTAGAGTGCACGCGCACACGACAGACACGTAAAGCACATTGCAAGCTCAGTTTCAACTTCCACCGCCACGGCTTCAATGATTCCTTGGATGGGCCATCCCGCACTGGTTTCTTTCACTCACATAAGCTGAATCCATAGCTGGCTTGCCTCCACTGCTGTCATTTCAAAGCATCTTGTTCTGCAGCTTCCTGTGTGGCTAGTGCGAAGGCCTATTCGCGGCTCACTTAGGTCTCTGAGACAGAGGGCGTACAGAGAAGACCGCCTTCTACTGCAATGTTTACTGTTTTCCTTATCACGTAGGAGCAAGTTGCATGCAAGGCGAAAGCAGCCTAGTATTCTCTCAGGGAGGGTCTCCTCAGTGCACGGTGGATTGTTTCCCCAGCAGAGTTTGGCACAAGGCTCTCCCGCAGCAGTTTCTGACAGATTACTACAAAGGCATCGTCAGGGCCTTGCTATTAAAGGGATGACGTGGCTCTTTGCACCCTCAGGAAACAACGCCCTCCTGGAGGATTACAAACCTGTGGCGAAAACGGACAAGCATGAGAGGCTACCTTCTGTGCACTTGAATGCAGAAGTCCCTCAACGCACAGCACATCACACCGAGAACATAACTGCACGCTATACACGTGAACCACGGTTCTCAGAGTGAACACAACACCCACAGTGAGGCCCACTGACCAAGCTTGACCATACACAGTACACGCATCACAAAGTACACTCATTGCTCAAGGAGCCAACCACGCACACAACCTGTCAAACACAACCACACACATAGCAACCCCCATGCAAAACACACACAAACCACCACAGAAAGAACACCGAATTTATGCAACACACATTTCACACAGTGCACACATCACTCCAAACACACATAAAACATACAGCACACAGAGCCTCGCAGAATGCACAATGCCAAACACGCAACATATACACAAGATATCGGTCATAACACGCAATATCTCACTCAACTTGCAAAACACACAGACCACAGAACACACAGAGTAGGACACACACAGCACAAACACAAATCACAGAACAACACAGCACACGACACACACAGAAAGTACCACAACTCCTAACACACACGACACTCCCAAATCCATGGGCAAAACACATATAACCAACCAAGAAGACAAGTAGCACCCATTTCACACACTACGCACTACACACACAATCACGCACAGACACACCACACATACATCCTCACACAGGAGCACAACGCAGTGCACACACACACAACACAGAAACACGCCACACAACAGACACCATAAACACACCACACCCTTGAAAGGCAGGCACATAGCTACTGCTCACAATACGCGCGATAAACACTGCACAGACCGCAGACTGCGCACAAGAGACGTACAAAACAAGCACAACCACACACAGTCAACACATCTCACATCATGTGCATAACTCAAACAGCCAAACACACACACACAGCCTCTCTAACACAACAGCACACAAATCACAATCTCACACACACAAAACTGACACAGCACCTACAAGTGCACACACGCAACTGACGAAAACACATGCAACACACATAGAACGCACTACACACAACACGCACAACCACAAGCATACAATACTGCGCACACGCAGACCCACACGCAGACAGCACGAACGAAAACGCACAAACACACACACACAACATGCACATGCACACAACACGTCCGACACAAGGCAAACTCAACTTTGCACACAGTGCTCAAATTACACAGCCCACCCAACATCGACCCAGTATGCAACACACGGAAAGCCGAAAGACAGCACTCGCACAACCCAGAACACAGTACACAACACAGCAGACAACAGAAAGACCAGACACACATTTCACACTACACATTAGACGGGAAGCCACACACCAAACGCACAACATATGCAACCGCCAACAGAGAACTCATCAAAAAAGGCGAAATGTACAATGCACGAAGAACCACTCAACACACACCACTCACAAATACCAACATCTCACATAACACACAGCACAGTGAAAAATACACAGAACTGTGCACTCAGCAAGCAGTGAGGAACACATACCGCACATACTACATACAAGATACACACAGCACGGACAACACACAACACAGAAGACAAGCAGGTCCCGCAGGCCGTCGGCAATACATCGCCAAGCACACAAGAACACAGCGTACCGCAACAGAATTCTACTCTGTATTTGGCGATTCCACTCTGTATGAGTTAGGAGAAAGTAGCTGCAAGTGTTAGAGCGTGAAGTTAGAGCTCAGTTACCCCAGAACAATTTTCCATTGCACGTTTGAATTAAGCCTCGCTAGCCATAAAGAGGAGCTTCCTTGACAGATTCTCCTAGTGCTGCCTGCTTTTCGCCTGTGGAACAGAACCTCCAAACGTCCTGCTTCCAATGAATGCTGTACAGAAAGCAACTTGCCCCGCCTCTTCCCCTGAGGCTGGGCGGAAGACCTCTTCACAGTATCCCTGTGTCTGGGAGTAGAAGTGTGTATAAGAAGCTCGCCTTGACACAGCAGTGTTTAGCTGCCAGTCTGGATATGGCTGAGCAGGAAATCCCTTGAACTGAGACAGCCTCAGATCCTTCTCTGCAGGACAACGGCCCTGACGCTTAGGGCCCATCCGCCACCAGGCTTTGCAGAAGCTTGCACACACCTCTCGCTGACATGATGGTTGGGGACTGAAGCCAATGGGCACTTAGTTTTCAAAGCTCAGACTGTGGCATGGGAAACCGGCTTACATACCACACAGACCAACCTGGGCCTCTCTGGAGCGGCCACGTAGTAGCAGACGAAAGCGACTTTTTGCACTGCCAAGCTAAATTCGTTGTATGCGGGCGTTTTCCTGACAGCCAGGCTTCCTCAGCAAGGCCTCGCGCGAATGGCCACCCAAGCGAGCGCACGCCGCTCAGCACACACAGAGCTCTGCGCAGCAGACTCCACTCAGGCGCTTAGAGTGCAGGCACACACGGCAGACACGGGAAGCACATTGCAAGCGGAATTCGTTGTATGCGGGCAACTTTCTGACAGCCAGGCTGCCTCAGCAAGGCCTCACGCGAATGGCCACCCAAGCGAGCGCACGCCGCTCGGCACACACAGAGCTCTGCGCAGCAGACTCCACTCAGGTGCTTAGAGTGCAGGCACACAGGGCAGACACGGGAAGCACTTTGCAAGCGGAATTCGTTGTATGCGGGCAACTTTCTGACAGCCAGGCTGCCTCAGCAAGGCCTCACGCGAATGGCCACCCAAGCGAGCGCACGCCGCTCGGCACACACAGAGCTCTGCGCAGCAGACGTCACTCAGGCGCTTAGAGTGCACGCGCACACGACAGACACGGAAAGCACATTGCAAGCTCAGTTTCAACTTCCACCGCCACGGCTTCAATGATTCCTTGGATGGGCCATCCCGCACTGGTTTCTTTCACTCACATAAGCTGAATCCATAGCTGGCTTGCCTCCACTGCTGTCATTTCAAAGCATCTTGTTCTGCAGCTTCCTGTGTGGCTAGTGCGAAGGCCTATTCGCGGCTCACTTAGGTCTCTGAGACAGAGGGCGTACAGAGAAGACCGCCTTCTACTGCAATGTTTACTGTTTTCCTTATCACGTAGGAGCAAGTTGCATGCAAGGCGAAAGCAGCCTAGTATTCTCTCAGGGAGGGTCTCCTCAGTGCACGGTGGATTGTTTCCCCAGCAGAGTTTGGCACAAGGCTCTCCCGCAGCAGTTTCTGACAGATTACTACAAAGGCATCGTCAGGGCCTTGCTATTAAAGGGATGACGTGGCTCTTTGCACCCTCAGGAAACAACGCCCTCCTGGAGGATTACAAACCTGTGGCGAAAACGGACAAGCATGAGAGGCTACCTTCTGTGCACTTGAATGCAGAAGTCCCTCAACGCACAGCACATCACACCGAGAACATAACTGCACGCTATACACGTGAACCACGGTTCTCAGAGTGAACACAACACCCACAGTGAGGCCCACTGACCAAGCTTGACCATACACAGTACACGCATCACAAAGTACACTCATTGCTCAAGGAGCCAACCACGCACACAACCTGTCAAACACAACCACACACATAGCAACCCCCATGCAAAACACACACAAACCACCACAGAAAGAACACCGAATTTATGCAACACACATTTCACACAGTGCACACATCACTCCAAACACACATAAAACATACAGCACACAGAGCCTCGCAGAATGCACAATGCCAAACACGCAACATATACACAAGATATCGGTCATAACACGCAATATCTCACTCAACTTGCAAAACACACAGACCACAGAACACACAGAGTAGGACACACACAGCACAAACACAAATCACAGAACAACACAGCACACGACACACACAGAAAGTACCCCAACTCCTAACACACACGACACTCCCAAATCCATGGGCAAAACACATATAACCAACCAAGAAGACAAGTAGCACCCATTTCACACACTACGCACTACACACACAATCACGCACAGACACACCACACATACATCCTCACACAGGAGCACAACGCAGTGCACACACACACAACACAGAAACACGCCACACAACAGACACCATAAACACACCACACCCTTGAAAGGCAGGCACATAGCTACTGCTCACAATACGCGCGATAAACACTGCACAGACCGCAGACTGCGCACAAGAGACGTACAAAACAAGCACAACCACACACAGTCAACACATCTCACATCATGTGCATAACTCAAACAGCCAAACACACACACACAGCCTCTCTAACACAACAGCACACAAATCACAATCTCACACACACAAAACTGACACAGCACCTACAAGTGCACACACGCAACTGACGAAAACACATGCAACACACATAGAACGCACTACACACAACACGCACAACCACAAGCATACAATACTGCGCACACGCAGACCCACACGCAGACAGCACGAACGAAAACGCACAAACACACACACACAACATGCACATGCACACAACACGTCCGACACAAGGCAAACTCAACTTTGCACACAGTGCTCAAATTACACAGCCCACCCAACATCGACCCAGTATGCAACACACGGAAAGCCGAAAGACAGCACTCGCACAACCCAGAACACAGTACACAACACAGCAGACAACAGAAAGACCAGACACACATTTCACACTACACATTAGACGGGAAGCCACACACCAAACGCACAACATATGCAACCGCCAACAGAGAACTCATCAAAAAAGGCGAAATGTACAATGCACGAAGAACCACTCAACACACACCACTCACAAATACCAACATCTCACATAACACACAGCACAGTGAAAAATACACAGAACTGTGCACTCAGCAAGCAGTGAGGAACACATACCGCACATACTACATACAAGATACACACAGCACGGACAACACACAACACAGAAGACAAGCAGGTCCCGCAGGCCGTCGGCAATACATCGCCAAGCACACAAGAACACAGCGTACCGCAACAGAATTCTACTCTGTATTTGGCGATTCCACTCTGTATGAGTTAGGAGAAAGTAGCTGCAAGTGTTAGAGCGTGAAGTTAGAGCTCAGTTACCCCAGAACAATTTTCCATTGCACGTTTGAATTAAGCCTCGCTAGCCATAAAGAGGAGCTTCCTTGACAGATTCTCCTAGTGCTGCCTGCTTTTCGCCTGTGGAACAGAACCTCCAAACGTCCTGCTTCCAATGAATGCTGTACAGAAAGCAACTTGCCCCGCCTCTTCCCCTGAGGCTGGGCGGAAGACCTCTTCACAGTATCCCTGTGTCTGGGAGTAGAAGTGTGTATAAGAAGCTCGCCTTGACACAGCAGTGTTTAGCTGCCAGTCTGGATATGGCTGAGCAGGAAATCCCTTGAACTGAGACAGCCTCAGATCCTTCTCTGCAGGACAACGGCCCTGACGCTTAGGGCCCATCCGCCACCAGGCTTTGCAGAAGCTTGCACACACCTCTCGCTGACATGATGGTTGGGGACTGAAGCCAATGGGCACTTAGTTTTCAAAGCTCAGACTGTGGCATGGGAAACCGGCTTACATACCACACAGACCAACCTGGGCCTCTCTGGAGCGGCCACGTAGTAGCAGACGAAAGCGACTTTTTGCACTGCCAAGCTAAATTCGTTGTATGCGGGCGTTTTCCTGACAGCCAGGCTTCCTCAGCAAGGCCTCGCGCGAATGGCCACCCAAGCGAGCGCACGCCGCTCAGCACACACAGAGCTCTGCGCAGCAGACTCCACTCAGGCGCTTAGAGTGCAGGCACACACGGCAGACACGGGAAGCACATTGCAAGCGGAATTCGTTGTATGCGGGCAACTTTCTGACAGCCAGGCTGCCTCAGCAAGGCCTCACGCGAATGGCCACCCAAGCGAGCGCACGCCGCTCGGCACACACAGAGCTCTGCGCAGCAGACTCCACTCAGGTGCTTAGAGTGCAGGCACACAGGGCAGACACGGGAAGCACTTTGCAAGCGGAATTCGTTGTATGCGGGCAACTTTCTGACAGCCAGGCTGCCTCAGCAAGGCCTCACGCGAATGGCCACCCAAGCGAGCGCACGCCGCTCGGCACACACAGAGCTCTGCGCAGCAGACGTCACTCAGGCGCTTAGAGTGCACGCGCACACGACAGACACGGAAAGCACATTGCAAGCTCAGTTTCAACTTCCACCGCCACGGCTTCAATGATTCCTTGGATGGGCCATCCCGCACTGGTTTCTTTCACTCACATAAGCTGAATCCATAGCTGGCTTGCCTCCACTGCTGTCATTTCAAAGCATCTTGTTCTGCAGCTTCCTGTGTGGCTAGTGCGAAGGCCTATTCGCGGCTCACTTAGGTCTCTGAGACAGAGGGCGTACAGAGAAGACCGCCTTCTACTGCAATGTTTACTGTTTTCCTTATCACGTAGGAGCAAGTTGCATGCAAGGCGAAAGCAGCCTAGTATTCTCTCAGGGAGGGTCTCCTCAGTGCACGGTGGATTGTTTCCCCAGCAGAGTTTGGCACAAGGCTCTCCCGCAGCAGTTTCTGACAGATTACTACAAAGGCATCGTCAAGGCCTTGCTATTAAAGGGATGACGTGGCTCTTTGCACCCTCAGGAAACAACGCCCTCCCGGAGGATTACAAACCTGTCGCGAAAACGGACAAGCAAGAGAGGCTACCTTCTGTGCACTTGAATGCAGAAGTCCCTCAACGCACAGCACATCACACCGAGAACATAACTGCACGCTATACACGTGAACCACGGTTCTCAGAGTGAACACAACACCCACAGTGAGGCCCACTGACCAAGCTTGACCATACACAGTACACGCATCACAAAGTACACTCATTGCTCAAGGAGCCAACCACGCACACAACCTGTCAAACACAACCACACACATAGCAACCCCCATGCAAAACACACACAAACCACCACAGAAAGAACACCGAATTTATGCAACACACATTTCACACAGTGCACACATCACTCCAAACACACATAAAACATACAGCACACAGAGCCTCGCAGAATGCACAATGCCAAACACGCAACATATACACAAGATATCGGTCATAACACGCAATATCTCACTCAACTTGCAAAACACACAGACCACAGAACACACAGAGTAGGACACACACAGCACAAACACAAATCACAGAACAACACAGCACACGACACACACAGAAAGTACCACAACTCCTAACACACACGACACTCCCAAATCCATGGGCAAAACACATATAACCAACCAAGAAGACAAGTAGCACCCATTTCACACACTACGCACTACACACACAATCACGCACAGACACACCACACATACATCATCACACAAGAGCACAACGCAGTGCACACACACACAACACAGAAACACGCCACACAACAGACACCATAAACACACCACACCCTTGAAAGGCAGGCACATAGCTACTGGTCACAATACGCGCGATAAACACTGCACAGAGCGCAGACTGCGCACAAGAGACGTACAAAACAAGCACAACCACACACAGTCAACACATCTCACATCATGTGCATAACTCAAACACCCAAACACACACACACAGCCTCTCTAACACAACAGCACACAAATCACAATCTCACACACACAAAACTGACACAGCACCTACAAGTGCACACACGCAACTGACGAAAACACATGCAACACACATAGAAAGCACTACACACAACACGCACAACCACAAACAAACAATACTGCGCACACGCAGACCCACACGCAGACAGCACGAACGAAAACGCACAAACACACACACACAACATGCACATGCACACAACACGTCCGACACAAGGCAAACTCAACTTTGCACACAGTGCTCAAATTACACAGCCCACCCAACATCGACCCAGTATGCAACACACGGAAAGCCGAAAGACAGCACTCGCACAACCCAGAACACAGTACACAACACAGCAGACAACAGAAAGACCAGACACACATTTCACACTACACATTAGACGGGAAGCCCCACACCAAACGCACAACATATGCAACCGCCAACAGAGAACTCATCAAAAAAGGCGAAATGTACAATGCACGAAGAACCACTCAACACACACCACTCACAAATACCAACATCTCACATAACACACAGCACAGTGAAAAATACACAGAACTGTGCACTCAGCAAGCAGTGAGGAACACATACCGCACATACTACATACAAGATACACACAGCACGGACAACACACAACACAGAAGACAAGCAGGTCCCGCAGGCCGTCGGCAATACATCGCCAAGCACACAAGAACACAGCGTACCGCAACAGAATTCTACTCTGTATTTGGCGATTCCACTCTGTATGAGTTAGGGGAAAGTAGCTGCAAGTGTTAGAGCGTGAAGTTAGAGCTCAGTTACCCCAGAACAATTTTCCATTGCACGTTTGAATTAAGCCTCGCTAGCCATAAAGAGGAGCTTCCTTGACAGATTCTCCTAGTGCTGCCTGCTTTTCGCCTGTGGAACAGAACCTCCAAACGTCCTGCTTCCAATGAATGCTGTACAGAAAGCAACTTGCCCCGCCTCTTCCCCTGAGGCTGGGCGGAAGACCTCTTCACAGTATCCCTGTGTCTGGGAGTAGAAGTGTGTATAAGAAGCTCGCCTTGACACAGCAGTGTTTAGCTGCCAGTCTGGATATGGCTGAGCAGGAAATCCCTTGAACTGAGACAGCCTCAGATCCTTCTCTGCAGGACAACGGCCCTGACGCTTAGGGCCCATCCGCCACCAGGCTTTGCAGAAGCTTGCACACACCTCTCGCTGACATGATGGTTGGGGACTGAAGCCAATGGGCACTTAGTTTTCAAAGCTCAGACTGTGGCATGGGAAACCGGCTTACATACCACACAGACCAACCTGGGCCTCTCTGGAGCGGCCACGTAGTAGCAGACGAAAGCGACTTTTTGCACTGCCAAGCTAAATTCGTTGTATGCGGGCGTTTTCCTGACAGCCAGGCTTCCTCAGCAAGGCCTCGCGCGAATGGCCACCCAAGCGAGCGCACGCCGCTCAGCACACACAGAGCTCTGCGCAGCAGACTCCACTCAGGCGCTTAGAGTGCAGGCACACACGGCAGACACGGGAAGCACATTGCAAGCGGAATTCGTTGTATGCGGGCAACTTTCTGACAGCCAGGCTGCCTCAGCAAGGCCTCACGCGAATGGCCACCCAAGCGAGCGCACGCCGCTCGGCACACACAGAGCTCTGCGCAGCAGACTCCACTCAGGTGCTTAGAGTGCAGGCACACAGGGCAGACACGGGAAGCACTTTGCAAGCGGAATTCGTTGTATGTGGGCAACTTTCTGACAGCCAGGCTGCCTCAGCAAGGCCTCACGCGAATGGCCACCCAAGCGAGCGCACGCCGCTCGGCACACACAGAGCTCTGCGCAGCAGACGTCACTCAGGCGCTTAGAGTGCACGCGCACACGACAGACACGTAAAGCACATTGCAAGCTCAGTTTCAACTTCCACCGCCACGGCTTCAATGATTCCTTGGATGGGCCATCCCGCACTGGTTTCTTTCACTCACATAAGCTGAATCCATAGCTGGCTTGCCTCCACTGCTGTCATTTCAAAGCATCTTGTTCTGCAGCTTCCTGTGTGGCTAGTGCGAAGGCCTATTCGCGGCTCACTTAGGTCTCTGAGACAGAGGGCGTACAGAGAAGACCGCCTTCTACTGCAATGTTTACTGTTTTCCTTATCACGTAGGAGCAAGTTGCATGCAAGGCGAAAGCAGCCTAGTATTCTCTCAGGGAGGGTCTCCTCAGTGCACGGTGGATTGTTTCCCCAGCAGAGTTTGGCACAAGGCTCTCCCGCAGCAGTTTCTGACAGATTACTACAAAGGCATCGTCAGGGCCTTGCTATTAAAGGGATGACGTGGCTCTTTGCACCCTCAGGAAACAACGCCCTCCTGGAGGATTACAAACCTGTGGCGAAAACGGACAAGCATGAGAGGCTACCTTCTGTGCACTTGAATGCAGAAGTCCCTCAACGCACAGCACATCACACCGAGAACATAACTGCACGCTATACACGTGAACCACGGTTCTCAGAGTGAACACAACACCCACAGTGAGGCCCACTGACCAAGCTTGACCATACACAGTACACGCATCACAAAGTACACTCATTGCTCAAGGAGCCAACCACGCACACAACCTGTCAAACACAACCACACACATAGCAACCCCCATGCAAAACACACACAAACCACCACAGAAAGAACACCGAATTTATGCAACACACATTTCACACAGTGCACACATCACTCCAAACACACATAAAACATACAGCACACAGAGCCTCGCAGAATGCACAATGCCAAACACGCAACATATACACAAGATATCGGTCATAACACGCAATATCTCACTCAACTTGCAAAACACACAGACCACAGAACACACAGAGTAGGACACACACAGCACAAACACAAATCACAGAACAACACAGCACACGACACACACAGAAAGTACCACAACTCCTAACACACACGACACTCCCAAATCCATGGGCAAAACACATATAACCAACCAAGAAGACAAGTAGCACCCATTTCACACACTACGCACTACACACACAATCACGCACAGACACACCACACATACATCCTCACACAGGAGCACAACGCAGTGCACACACACACAACACAGAAACGCGCCACACAACAGACACCATAAACACACCACACCCTTGAAAGGCAGGCACATAGCTACTGCTCACATTACGCGCGATAAACACTGCACAGACCGCAGACTGCGCACAAGAGACGTACAAAACAAGCACAACCACACACAGTCAACACATCTCACATCACGTGCATAACTCAAACAGCCAAACACACACACACAGCCTCTCTAACACAACAGCACACAAATCACAATCTCACACACACAAAACTGACACAGCACCTACAAGTGCACACACGCAATTGACGAAAACACATGCAACACACATAGAACGCACTACACACAACACGCACAACCACAAGCATACAATACTGCGCACACGCAGACCCACACCCAGACAGCACGAACGAAAACGCACAAACACACACACACAACATGCACATGCACACAACACGTCCGACACAAGGCAAACTCAACTTTGCACACAGTGCTCAAATTACACAGCCCACCCAACATCGACCCAGTATGCAACACACGGAAAGCCGAAAGACAGCACTCGCACAACCCAGAACACAGTACACAACACAGCAGACAACAGAAAGACCAGACACACATTTCACACTACACATTAGACGGGAAGCCACACACCAAACGCACAACATATGCAACCGCCAACAGAGAACTCATCAAAAAAGGCGAAATGTACAATGCACGAAGAACCACTCAACACACACCACTCACAAATACCAACATCTCACATAACACACAGCACAGTGAAAAATACACAGAACTGTGCACTCAGCAAGCAGTGAGGAACACATACCGCACATACTACATACAAGATACACACAGCACGGACAACACACAACACAGAAGACAAGCAGGTCCCGCAGGCCGTCGGCAATACATCGCCAAGCACACAAGAACACAGCGTACCGCAACAGAATTCTACTCTGTATTTGGCGATTCCACTCTGTATGAGTTAGGAGAAAGTAGCTGCAAGTGTTAGAGCGTGAAGTTAGAGCTCAGTTACCCCAGAACAATTTTCCATTGCACGTTTGAATTAAGCCTCGCTAGCCATAAAGAGGAGCTTCCTTGACAGATTCTCCTAGTGCTGCCTGCTTTTCGCCTGTGGAACAGAACCTCCAAACGTCCTGCTTCCAATGAATGCTGTACAGAAAGCAACTTGCCCCGCCTCTTCCCCTGAGGCTGGGCGGAAGACCTCTTCACAGTATCCCTGTGTCTGGGAGTAGAAGTGTGTATAAGAAGCTCGCCTTGACACAGCAGTGTTTAGCTGCCAGTCTGGATATGGCTGAGCAGGAAATCCCTTGAACTGAGACAGCCTCAGATCCTTCTCTGCAGGACAACGGCCCTGACGCTTAGGGCCCATCCGCCACCAGGCTTTGCAGAAGCTTGCACACACCTCTCGCTGACATGATGGTTGGGGACTGAAGCCAATGGGCACTTAGTTTTCAAAGCTCAGACTGTGGCATGGGAAACCGGCTTACATACCACACAGACCAACCTGGGCCTCTCTGGAGCGGCCACGTAGTAGCCGACGAAAGCGACTTTTTGCACTGCCAAGCTAAATTCGTTGTATGCGGGCGTTTTCCTGACAGCCAGGCTTCCTCAGCAAGGCCTCGCGCGAATGGCCACCCAAGCGAGCGCACGCCGCTCAGCACACACAGAGCTCTGCGCAGCAGACTCCACTCAGGCGCTTAGAGTGCAGGCACACACGGCAGACACGGGAAGCACATTGCAAGCGGAATTCGTTGTATGCGGGCAACTTTCTGACAGCCAGGCTGCCTCAGCAAGGCCTCACGCGAATGGCCACCCAAGCGAGCGCACGCCGCTCGGCACACACAGAGCTCTGCGCAGCAGACTCCACTCAGGTGCTTAGAGTGCAGGCACACAGGGCAGACACGGGAAGCACTTTGCAAGCGGAATTCGTTGTATGCGGGCAACTTTCTGACAGCCAGGCTGCCTCAGCAAGGCCTCACGCGAATGGCCACCCAAGCGAGCGCACGCCGCTCGGCACACACAGAGCTCTGCGCAGCAGACGTCACTCAGGCGCTTAGAGTGCACGCGCACACGACAGACACGGAAAGCACATTGCAAGCTCAGTTTCAACTTCCACCGCCACGGCTTCAATGATTCCTTGGATGGGCCATCCCGCACTGGTTTCTTTCACTCACATAAGCTGAATCCATAGCTGGCTTGCCTCCACTGCTGTCATTTCAAAGCATCTTGTTCTGCAGCTTCCTGTGTGGCTAGTGCGAAGGCCTATTCGCGGCTCACTTAGGTCTCTGAGACAGAGGGCGTACAGAGAAGACCGCCTTCTACTGCAATGTTTACTGTTTTCCTTATCACGTAGGAGCAAGTTGCATGCAAGGCGAAAGCAGCCTAGTATTCTCTCAGGGAGGGTCTCCTCAGTGCACGGTGGATTGTTTCCCCAGCAGAGTTTGGCACAAGGCTCTCCCGCAGCAGTTTCTGACAGATTACTACAAAGGCATCGTCAGGGCCTTGCTATTAAAGGGATGACGTGGCTCTTTGCACCCTCAGGAAACAACGCCCTCCTGGAGGATTACAAACCTGTGGCGAAAACGGACAAGCATGAGAGGCTACCTTCTGTGCACTTGAATGCAGAAGTCCCTCAACGCACAGCACATCACACCGAGAACATAACTGCACGCTATACACGTGAACCACGGTTCTCAGAGTGAACACAACACCCACAGTGAGGCCCACTGACCAAGCTTGACCATACACAGTACACGCATCACAAAGTACACTCATTGCTCAAGGAGCCAACCACGCACACAACCTGTCAAACACAACCACACACATAGCAACCCCCATGCAAAACACACACAAACCACCACAGAAAGAACACCGAATTTATGCAACACACATTTCACACAGTGCACACATCACTCCAAACACACATAAAACATACAGCACACAGAGCCTCGCAGAATGCACAATGCCAAACACGCAACATATACACAAGATATCGGTCATAACACGCAATATCTCACTCAACTTGCAAAACACACAGACCACAGAACACACAGAGTAGGACACACACAGCACAAACACAAATCACAGAACAACACAGCACACGACACACACAGAAAGTACCACAACTCCTAACACACACGACACTCCCAAATCCATGGGCAAAACACATATAACCAACCAAGAAGACAAGTAGCACCCATTTCACACACTACGCACTACACACACAATCACGCACAGACAGACCACACATATATTCTCACACAGGAGCACAACGCAGTGCACACACACACAACACAGAAACACGCCACACAACAGACACCATAAACACACCACACCCTTGAAAGGCAGGCACATAGCTACTGCTCACAATACGCGCGATAAACACTGCACAGACCGCAGACTGCGCACAAGAGACGTACAAAACAAGCACAACCACACACAGTCAACACATCTCACATCATGTGCATAACTCAAACAGCCAAACACACACACACAGCCTCTCTAACACAACAGCACACAAATCACAATCTCACACACACAAAACTGACACAGCACCTACAAGTGCACACACGCAACTGACGAAAACACATGCAACACACATAGAACGCACTACACACAACACGCACAACCACAAGCATACAATACTGCGCACACGCAGACCCACACGCAGACAGCACGAACGAAAACGCACAAACACACACACACAACATGCACATGCACACAACACGTCCGACACAAGGCAAACTCAACTTTGCACACAGTGCTCAAATTACACAGCCCACCCAACATCGACCCAGTATGCAACACACGGAAAGCCGAAAGACAGCACTCGCACAACCCAGAACACAGTACACAACACAGCAGACAACAGAAAGACCAGACACACATTTCACACTACACATTAGACGGGAAGCCACACACCAAACGCACAACATATGCAACCGCCAACAGAGAACTCATCAAAAAAGGCGAAATGTACAATGCACGAAGAACCACTCAACACACACCACTCACAAATACCAACATCTCACATAACACACAGCACAGTGAAAAATACACAGAACTGTGCACTCAGCAAGCAGTGAGGAACACATACCGCACATACTACATACAAGATACACACAGCACGGACAACACACAACACAGAAGACAAGCAGGTCCCGCAGGCCGTCGGCAATACATCGCCAAGCACACAAGAACACAGCGTACCGCAACAGAATTCTACTCTGTATTTGGCGATTCCACTCTGTATGAGTTAGGAGAAAGTAGCTGCAAGTGTTAGAGCGTGAAGTTAGAGCTCAGTTACCCCAGAACAATTTTCCATTGCACGTTTGAATTAAGCCTCGCTAGCCATAAAGAGGAGCTTCCTTGACAGATTCTCCTAGTGCTGCCTGCTTTTCGCCTGTGGAACAGAACCTCCAAACGTCCTGCTTCCAATGAATGCTGTACAGAAAGCAACTTGCCCCGCCTCTTCCCCTGAGGCTGGGCGGAAGACCTCTTCACAGTATCCCTGTGTCTGGGAGTAGAAGTGTGTATAAGAAGCTCGCCTTGACACAGCAGTGTTTAGCTGCCAGTCTGGATATGGCTGAGCAGGAAATCCCTTGAACTGAGACAGCCTCAGATCCTTCTCTGCAGGACAACGGCCCTGACGCTTAGGGCCCATCCGCCACCAGGCTTTGCAGAAGCTTGCACACACCTCTCGCTGACATGATGGTTGGGGACTGAAGCCAATGGGCACTTAGTTTTCAAAGCTCAGACTGTGGCATGGGAAACCGGCTTACATACCACACAGACCAACCTGGGCCTCTCTGGAGCGGCCACGTAGTAGCAGACGAAAGCGACTTTTTGCACTGCCAAGCTAAATTCGTTGTATGCGGGCGTTTTCCTGACAGCCAGGCTTCCTCAGCAAGGCCTCGCGCGAATGGCCACCCAAGCGAGCGCACGCCGCTCAGCACACACAGAGCTCTGCGCAGCAGACTCCACTCAGGCGCTTAGAGTGCAGGCACACACGGCAGACACGGGAAGCACATTGCAAGCGGAATTCGTTGTATGCGGGCAACTTTCTGACAGCCAGGCTGCCTCAGCAAGGCCTCACGCGAATGGCCACCCAAGCGAGCGCACGCCGCTCGGCACACACAGAGCTCTGCGCAGCAGACTCCACTCAGGTGCTTAGAGTGCAGGCACACAGGGCAGACACGGGAAGCACTTTGCAAGCGGAATTCGTTGTATGCGGGCAACTTTCTGACAGCCAGGCTGCCTCAGCAAGGCCTCACGCGAATGGCCACCCAAGCGAGCGCACGCCGCTCGGCACACACAGAGCTCTGCGCAGCAGACGTCACTCAGGCGCTTAGAGTGCACGCGCACACGACAGACACGGAAAGCACATTGCAAGCTCAGTTTCAACTTCCACCGCCACGGCTTCAATGATTCCTTGGATGGGCCATCCCGCACTGGTTTCTTTCACTCACATAAGCTGAATCCATAGCTGGCTTGCCTCCACTGCTGTCATTTCAAAGCATCTTGTTCTGCAGCTTCCTGTGTGGCTAGTGCGAAGGCCTATTCGCGGCTCACTTAGGTCTCTGAGACAGAGGGCGTACAGAGAAGACCGCCTTCTACTGCAATGTTTACTGTTTTCCTTATCACGTAGGAGCAAGTTGCATGCAAGGCGAAAGCAGCCTAGTATTCTCTCAGGGAGGGTCTCCTCAGTGCACGGTGGATTGTTTCCCCAGCAGAGTTTGGCACAAGGCTCTCCCGCAGCAGTTTCTGACAGATTACTACAAAGGCATCGTCAGGGCCTTGCTATTAAAGGGATGACGTGGCTCTTTGCACCCTCAGGAAACAACGCCCTCCTGGAGGATTACAAACCTGTGGCGAAAACGGACAAGCATGAGAGGCTACCTTCTGTGCACTTGAATGCAGAAGTCCCTCAACGCACAGCACATCACACTGAGAACATAACTGCACGCTATACACGTGAACCACGGTTCTCAGAGTGAACACAACACCCACAGTGAGGCCCACTGACCAAGCTTGACCATACACAGTACACGCATCACAAAGTACACTCATTGCTCAAGGAGCCAACCACGCACACAACCTGTCAAACACAACCACACACATAGCAACCCCCATGCAAAACACACACAAACCACCACAGAAAGAACACCGAATTTATGCAACACACATTTCACACAGTGCACACATCACTCCAAACACACATAAAACATACAGCACACAGAGCCTCGCAGAATGCACAATGCCAAACACGCAACATATACACAAGATATCGGTCATAACACGCAATATCTCACTCAACTTGCAAAACACACAGACCACAGAACACACAGAGTAGGACACACACAGCACAAACACAAATCACAGAACAACACAGCACACGACACACACAGAAAGTACCACAACTCCTAACACACACGACACTCCCAAATCCATGGGCAAAACACATATAACCAACCAAGAAGACAAGTAGCACCCATTTCACACACTACGCACTACACACACAATCACGCACAGACACACCACACATACATCCTCACACAGGAGCACAACGCAGTGCACACACACACAACACAGAAACACGCCACACAACAGACACCATAAACACACCACACCCTTGAAAGGCAGGCACATAGCTACTGCTCACAATACGCGCGATAAACACTGCACAGACCGCAGACTGCGCACAAGAGACGTACAAAACAAGCACAACCACACACAGTCAACACATCTCACATCATGTGCATAACTCAAACAGCCAAACACACACACACAGCCTCTCTAACACAACAGCACACAAATCACAATCTCACACACACAAAACTGACACAGCACCTACAAGTGCACACACGCAACTGACGAAAACACATGCAACACACATAGAACGCACTACACACAACACGCACAACCACAAGCATACAATACTGCGCACACGCAGACCCACACGCAGACAGCACGAACGAAAACGCACAAACACACACACACAACATGCACATGCACACAACACGTCCGACACAAGGCAAACTCAACTTTGCACACAGTGCTCAAATTACACAGCCCACCCAACATCGACCCAGTATGCAACACACGGAAAGCCGAAAGACAGCACTCGCACAACCCAGAACACAGTACACAACACAGCAGACAACAGAAAGACCAGACACACATTTCACACTACACATTAGACGGGAAGCCACACACCAAACGCACAACATATGCAACCGCCAACAGAGAACTCATCAAAAAAGGCGAAATGTACAATGCACGAAGAACCACTCAACACACACCACTCACAAATACCAACATCTCACATAACACACAGCACAGTGAAAAAAACACAGAACTGTGCACTCAGCAAGCAGTGAGGAACACATACCGCACATACTACATACAAAATACACACAGCACGGACAACACACAACACAGAAGACAAGCAGGTCCCCCAGGCCGTCGGCAATACATCGCCAAGCACACAAGAACACAGCGTACCGCAACAGAATTCTACTCTGTATTTGGCGATTCCACTCTGTATGAGTTAGGAGAAAGTAGCTGCAAGTGTTAGAGCGTGAAGTTAGAGCTCAGTTACCCCAGAACAATTTTCCATTGCACGTTTGAATTAAGCCTCGCTAGCCATAAAGAGGAGCTTCCTTGACAGATTCTCCTAGTGCTGCCTGCTTTTCGCCTGTGGAACAGAACCTCCAAACGTCCTGCTTCCAATGAATGCTGTACAGAAAGCAACTTGCCCCGCCTCTTCCCCTGAGGCTGGGCGGAAGACCTCTTCACAGTATCCCTGTGTCTGGGAGTAGAAGTGTGTATAAGAAGCTCGCCTTGACACAGCAGTGTTTAGCTGCCAGTCTGGATATGGCTGAGCAGGAAATCCCTTGAACTGAGACAGCCTCAGATCCTTCTCTGCAGGACAACGGCCCTGACGCTTAGGGCCCATCCGCCACCAGGCTTTGCAGAAGCTTGCACACACCTCTCGCTGACATGATGGTTGGGGACTGAAGCCAATGGGCACTTAGTTTTCAAAGCTCAGACTGTGGCATGGGAAACCGGCTTACATACCACACAGACCAACCTGGGCCTCTCTGGAGCGGCCACGTAGTAGCCGACGAAAGCGACTTTTTGCACTGCCAAGCTAAATTCGTTGTATGCGGGCGTTTTCCTGACAGCCAGGCTTCCTCAGCAAGGCCTCGCGCGAATGGCCACCCAAGCGAGCGCACGCCGCTCAGCACACACAGAGCTCTGCGCAGCAGACTCCACTCAGGCGCTTAGAGTGCAGGCACACACGGCAGACACGGGAAGCACATTGCAAGCGGAATTCGTTGTATGCGGGCAACTTTCTGACAGCCAGGCTGCCTCAGCAAGGCCTCACGCGAATGGCCACCCAAGCGAGCGCACGCCGCTCGGCACACACAGAGCTCTGCGCAGCAGACTCCACTCAGGTGCTTAGAGTGCAGGCACACAGGGCAGACACGGGAAGCACTTTGCAAGCGGAATTCGTTGTATGCGGGCAACTTTCTGACAGCCAGGCTGCCTCAGCAAGGCCTCACGCGAATGGCCACCCAAGCGAGCGCACGCCGCTCGGCACACACAGAGCTCTGCGCAGCAGACGTCACTCAGGCGCTTAGAGTGCACGCGCACACGACAGACACGGAAAGCACATTGCAAGCTCAGTTTCAACTTCCACCGCCACGGCTTCAATGATTCCTTGGATGGGCCATCCCGCACTGGTTTCTTTCACTCACATAAGCTGAATCCATAGCTGGCTTGCCTCCACTGCTGTCATTTCGAAGCATCTTGTTCTGCAGCTTCCTGTGTGGCTAGTGCGAAGGCCTATTCGCGGCTCACTTAGGTCTCTGAGACAGAGGGCGTACAGAGAAGACCGCCTTCTACTGCAATGTTTACTGTTTTCCTTATCACGTAGGAGCAAGTTGCATGCAAGGCGAAAGCAGCCTAGTATTCTCTCAGGGAGGGTCTCCTCAGTGCACGGTGGATTGTTTCCCCAGCAGAGTTTGGCACAAGGCTCTCCCGCAGCAGTTTCTGACAGATTACTACAAAGGCATCGTCAGGGCCTTGCTATTAAAGGGATGACGTGGCTCTTTGCACCCTCAGGAAACAACGCCCTCCTGGAGGATTACAAACCTGTGGCGAAAACGGACAAGCATGAGAGGCTACCTTCTGTGCACTTGAATGCAGAAGTCCCTCAACGCACAGCACATCACACCGAGAACATAACTGCACGCTATACACGTGAACCACGGTTCTCAGAGTGAACACAACACCCACAGTGAGGCCCACTGACCAAGCTTGACCATACACAGTACACGCATCACAAAGTACACTCATTGCTCAAGGAGCCAACCACGCACACAACCTGTCAAACACAACCACACACATAGCAACCCCCATGCAAAACACACACAAACCACCACAGAAAGAACACCGAATTTATGCAACACACATTTCACACAGTGCACACATCACTCCAAACACACATAAAACATACAGCATACAGAGCCTCGCAGAATGCACAATGCCAAACACGCAACATATACACAAGATATCGGTCATAACACGCAATATCTCACTCAACTTGCAAAACACACAGACCACAGAACACACAGAGTAGGACACACACAGCACAAACACAAATCACAGAACAACACAGCACACGACACACACAGAAAGTACCACAACTCCTAACACACACGACACTCCCAAATCCATGGGCAAAACACATATAACCAACCAAGAAGACAAGTAGCACCCATTTCACACACTACGCACTACACACACAATCACGCACAGACACACCACACATACATCCTCACACAGGAGCACAACGCAGTGCACACACACACAACACAGAAACACGCCACACAACAGACACCATAAACACACCACACCCTTGAAAGGCAGGCACATAGCTACTGCTCACAATACGCGCGATAAACACTGCACAGACCGCAGACTGCGCACAAGAGACGTACAAAACAAGCACAACCACACACAGTCAACACATCTCACATCATGTGCATAACTCAAACAGCCAAACACACACACACAGCCTCTCTAACACAACAGCACACAAATCACAATCTCACACACACAAAACTGACACAGCACCTACAAGTGCACACACGCAACTGACGAAAACACATGCAACACACATAGAACGCACTACACACAACACGCACAACCACAAGCATACAATACTGCGCACACGCAGACCCACACGCAGACAGCACGAACGAAAACGCACAAACACACACACACAACATGCACATGCACACAACACGTCCGACACAAGGCAAACTCAACTTTGCACACAGTGCTCAAATTACACAGCCCACCCAACATCGACCCAGTATGCAACACACGGAAAGCCGAAAGACAGCACTCGCACAACCCAGAACACAGTACACAACACAGCAGACAACAGAAAGACCAGACACACATTTCACACTACACATTAGACGGGAAGCCACACACCAAACGCACAACATATGCAACCGCCAACAGAGAACTCATCAAAAAAGGCGAAATGTACAATGCACGAAGAACCACTCAACACACACCACTCACAAATACCAACATCTCACATAACACACAGCACAGTGAAAAATACACAGAACTGTGCACTCAGCAAGCAGTGAGGAACACATACCGCACATACTACATACAAGATACACACAGCACGGACAACACACAACACAGAAGACAAGCAGGTCCCGCAGGCCGTCGGCAATACATCGCCAAGCACACAAGAACACAGCGTACCGCAACAGAATTCTACTCTGTATTTGGCGATTCCACTCTGTATGAGTTAGGAGAAAGTAGCTGCAAGTGTTAGAGCGTGAAGTTAGAGCTCAGTTACCCCAGAACAATTTTCCATTGCACGTTTGAATTAAGCCTCGCTAGCCATAAAGAGGAGCTTCCTTGACAGATTCTCCTAGTGCTGCCTGCTTTTCGCCTGTGGAACAGAACCTCCAAACGTCCTGCTTCCAATGAATGCTGTACAGAAAGCAACTTGCCCCGCCTCTTCCCCTGAGGCTGGGCGGAAGACCTCTTCACAGTATCCCTGTGTCTGGGAGTAGAAGTGTGTATAAGAAGCTCGCCTTGACACAGCAGTGTTTAGCTGCCAGTCTGGATATGGCTGAGCAGGAAATCCCTTGAACTGAGACAGCCTCAGATCCTTCTCTGCAGGACAACGGCCCTGACGCTTAGGGCCCATCCGCCACCAGGCTTTGCAGAAGCTTGCACACACCTCTCGCTGACATGATGGTTGGGGACTGAAGCCAATGGGCACTTAGTTTTCAAAGCTCAGACTGTGGCATGGGAAACCGGCTTACATACCACACAGACCAACCTGGGCCTCTCTGGAGCGGCCACGTAGTAGCCGACGAAAGCGACTTTTTGCACTGCCAAGCTAAATTCGTTGTATGCGGGCGTTTTCCTGACAGCCAGGCTTCCTCAGCAAGGCCTCGCGCGAATGGCCACCCAAGCGAGCGCACGCCGCTCAGCACACACAGAGCTCTGCGCAGCAGACTCCACTCAGGCGCTTAGAGTGCAGGCACACACGGCAGACACGGGAAGCACATTGCAAGCGGAATTCGTTGTATGCGGGCAACTTTCTGACAGCCAGGCTGCCTCAGCAAGGCCTCACGCGAATGGCCACCCAAGCGAGCGCACGCCGCTCGGCACACACAGAGCTCTGCGCAGCAGACTCCACTCAGGTGCTTAGAGTGCAGGCACACAGGGCAGACACGGGAAGCACTTTGCAAGCGGAATTCGTTGTATGCGGGCAACTTTCTGACAGCCAGGCTGCCTCAGCAAGGCCTCACGCAAATGGCCACCCAAGCGAGCGCACGCCGCTCGGCACACACAGAGCTCTGCGCAGCAGACGTCACTCAGGCGCTTAGAGTGCACGCGCACACGACAGACACGGAAAGCACATTGCAAGCTCAGTTTCAACTTCCACCGCCACGGCTTCAATGATTCCTTGGATGGGCCATCCCGCACTGGTTTCTTTCACTCACATAAGCTGAATCCATAGCTGGCTTGCCTCCACTGCTGTCATTTCAAAGCATCTTGTTCTGCAGCTTCCTGTGTGGCTAGTGCGAAGGCCTATTCGCGGCTCACTTAGGTCTCTGAGACAGAGGGCGTACAGAGAAGACCGCCTTCTACTGCAATGTTTACTGTTTTCCTTATCACGTAGGAGCAAGTTGCATGCAAGGCGAAAGCAGCCTAGTATTCTCTCAGGGAGGGTCTCCTCAGTGCACGGTGGATTGTTTCCCCAGCAGAGTTTGGCACAAGGCTCTCCCGCAGCAGTTTCTGACAGATTACTACAAAGGCATCGTCAGGGCCTTGCTATTAAAGGGATGACGTGGCTCTTTGCACCCTCAGGAAACAACGCCCTCCTGGAGGATTACAAACCTGTGGCGAAAACGGACAAGCATGAGAGGCTACCTTCTGTGCACTTGAATGCAGAAGTCCCTCAACGCACAGCACATCACACCGAGAACATAACTGCACGCTATACACGTGAACCACGGTTCTCAGAGTGAACACAACACCCACAGTGAGGCCCACTGACCAAGCTTGACCATACACAGTACACGCATCACAAAGTACACTCATTGCTCAAGGAGCCAACCACGCACACAACCTGTCAAACACAACCACACACATAGCAACCCCCATGCAAAACACACACAAACCACCACAGAAAGAACACCGAATTTATGCAACACACATTTCACACAGTGCACACATCACTCCAAACACACATAAAACATACAGCACACAGAGCCTCGCAGAATGCACAATGCCAAACACGCAACATATACACAAGATATCGGTCGTAACAGGCAATATCTCACTCAACTTGCAAAACACACAGACCACAGAACACACAGAGTAGGACACACACAGCACAAACACAAATCACAGAACAACACAGCACACGACACACACAGAAAGTACCACAACTCCTAACACACACGACACTCCCAAATCCATGGGCAAAACACATATAAACAACCAAGAAGACAAGTAGCACCCATTTCACACACTACGCACTACACACACAATCACGCACAGACACACCACACATACATCCTCACACAGGAGCACAACGCAGTGCACACACACACAACACAGAAACACGCCACACAACAGACACCATAAACACACCACACCCTTGAAAGGCAGGCACATAGCTACTGCTCACAATACGCGCGATAAACACTGCACAGACCGCAGACTGCGCACAAGAGACGTACAAAACAAGCACAACCACACACAGTCAACACATCTCACATCATGTGCATAACTCAAACAGCCAAACACACACACACAGCCTCTCTAACACAACAGCACACAAATCACAATCTCACACACACAAAACTGACACAGCACCTACAAGTGCACACACGCAACTGACGAAAACACATGCAACACACATAGAACGCACTACACACAACACGCACAACCACAAGCATACAATACTGCGCACACGCAGACCCACACGCAGACAGCACGAACGAAAACGCACAAACACACACACACAACATGCACATGCACACAACACGTCCGACACAAGGCAAACTCAACTTTGCACACAGTGCTCAAATTACACAGCCCACCCAACATCGACCCAGTATGCAACACACGGAAAGCCGAAAGACAGCACTCGCACAACCCAGAACACAGTACACAACACAGCAGACAACAGAAAGACCAGACACACATTTCACACTACACATTAGACGGGAAGCCACACACCAAACGCACAACATATGCAACCGCCAACAGAGAACTCATCAAAAAAGGCGAAATGTACAATGCACGAAGAACCACTCAACACACACCACTCACAAATACCAACATCTCACATAACACACAGCACAGTGAAAAATACACAGAACTGTGCACTCAGCAAGCAGTGAGGAACACATACCGCACATACTACATACAAGATACACACAGCACGGACAACACACAACACAGAAGACAAGCAGGTCCCGCAGGCCGTCGGCAATACATCGCCAAGCACACAAGAACACAGCGTACCGCAACAGAATTCTACTCTGTATTTGGCGATTCCACTCTGTATGAGTTAGGAGAAAGTAGCTGCAAGTGTTAGAGCGTGAAGTTAGAGCTCAGTTACCCCAGAACAATTTTCCATTGCACGTTTGAATTAAGCCTCGCTAGCCATAAAGAGGAGCTTCCTTGACAGATTCTCCTAGTGCTGCCTGCTTTTCGCCTGTGGAACAGAACCTCCAAACGTCCTGCTTCCAATGAATGCTGTACAGAAAGCAACTTGCCCCGCCTCTTCCCCTGAGGCTGGGCGGAAGACCTCTTCACAGTATCCCTGTGTCTGGGAGTAGAAGTGTGTATAAGAAGCTCGCCTTGACACAGCAGTGTTTAGCTGCCAGTCTGGATATGGCTGAGCAGGAAATCCCTTGAACTGAGACAGCCTCAGATCCTTCTCTGCAGGACAACGGCCCTGACGCTTAGGGCCCATCCGCCACCAGGCTTTGCAGAAGCTTGCACACACCTCTCGCTGACATGATGGTTGGGGACTGAAGCCAATGGGCACTTAGTTTTCAAAGCTCAGACTGTGGCATGGGAAACCGGCTTACATACCACACAGACCAACCTGGGCCTCTCTGGAGCGGCCACGTAGTAGCAGACGAAAGCGACTTTTTGCACTGCCAAGCTAAATTCGTTGTATGCGGGCGTTTTCCTGACAGCCAGGCTTCCTCAGCAAGGCCTCGCGCGAATGGCCACCCAAGCGAGCGCACGCCGCTCAGCACACACAGAGCTCTGCGCAGCAGACTCCACTCAGGCGCTTAGAGTGCAGGCACACACGGCAGACACGGGAAGCACATTGCAAGCGGAATTCGTTGTATGCGGGCAACTTTCTGACAGCCAGGCTGCCTCAGCAAGGCCTCACGCGAATGGCCACCCAAGCGAGCGCACGCCGCTCGGCACACACAGAGCTCTGCGCAGCAGACTCCACTCAGGTGCTTAGAGTGCAGGCACACAGGGCAGACACGGGAAGCACTTTGCAAGCGGAATTCGTTGTATGCGGGCAACTTTCTGACAGCCAGGCTGCCTCAGCAAGGCCTCACGCGAATGGCCACCCAAGCGAGCGCACGCCGCTCGGCACACACAGAGCTCTGCGCAGCAGACGTCACTCAGGCGCTTAGAGTGCACGCGCACACGACAGACACGGAAAGCACATTGCAAGCTCAGTTTCAACTTCCACCGCCACGGCTTCAATGATTCCTTGGATGGGCCATCCCGCACTGGTTTCTTTCACTCACATAAGCTGAATCCATAGCTGGCTTGCCTCCACTGCTGTCATTTCAAAGCATCTTGTTCTGCAGCTTCCTGTGTGGCTAGTGCGAAGGCCTATTCGCGGCTCACTTAGGTCTCTGAGACAGAGGACGTACAGAGAAGACCGCCTTCTACTGCAATGTTTACTGTTTTCCTTATCACGTAGGAGCAAGTTGCATGCAAGGCGAAAGCAGCCTAGTATTCTCTCAGGGAGGGTCTCCTCAGTGCACGGTGGATTGTTTCCCCAGCAGAGTTTGGCACAAGGCTCTCCCGCAGCAGTTTCTGACAGATTACTACAAAGGCATCGTCAGGGCCTTGCTATTAAAGGGATGACGTGGCTCTTTGCACCCTCAGGAAACAACGCCCTCCTGGAGGATTACAAACCTGTGGCGAAAACGGACAAGCATGAGAGGCTACCTTCTGTGCACTTGAATGCAGAAGTCCCTCAACGCACAGCACATCACACCGAGAACATAACTGCACGCTATACACGTGAACCACGGTTCTCAGAGTGAACACAACACCCACAGTGAGGCCCACTGACCAAGCTTGACCATACACAGTACACGCATCACAAAGTACACTCATTGCTCAAGGAGCCAACCACGCACACAACCTGTCAAACACAACCACACACATAGCAACCCCCATGCAAAACACACACAAACCACCACAGAAAGAACACCGAATTTATGCAACACACATTTCACACAGTGCACACATCACTCCAAACACACATAAAACATACAGCATACAGAGCCTCGCAGAATGCACAATGCCAAACACGCAACATATACACAAGATATCGGTCATAACACGCAATATCTCACTCAACTTGCAAAACACACAGACCACAGAACACACAGAGTAGGACACACACAGCACAAACACAAATCACAGAACAACACAGCACACGACACACACAGAAAGTACCACAACTCCTAACACACACGACACTCCCAAATCCATGGGCAAAACACATATAACCAACCAAGAAGACAAGTAGCACCCATTTCACACACTACGCACTACACACACAATCACGCACAGACACACCACACATACATCCTCACACAGGAGCACAACGCAGTGCACACACACACAACACAGAAACACGCCACACAACAGACACCATAAACACACCACACCCTTGAAAGGCAGGCACATAGCTACTGCTCACAATACGCGCGATAAACACTGCACAGACCGCAGACTGCGCACAAGAGACGTACAAAACAAGCACAACCACACACAGTCAACACATCTCACATCATGTGCATAACTCAAACAGCCAAACACACACACACAGCCTCTCTAACACAACAGCACACAAATCACAATCTCACACACACAAAACTGACACAGCACCTACAAGTGCACACACGCAACTGACGAAAACACATGCAACACACATAGAACGCACTACACACAACACGCACAACCACAAGCATACAATACTGCGCACACGCAGACCCACACGCAGACAGCACGAACGAAAACGCACAAACACACACACACAACATGCACATGCACACAACACGTCCGACACAAGGCAAACTCAACTTTGCACACAGTGCTCAAATTACACAGCCCACCCAACATCGACCCAGTATGCAACACACGGAAAGCCGAAAGACAGCACTCGCACAACCCAGAACACAGTACACAACACAGCAGACAACAGAAAGACCAGACACACATTTCACACTACACATTAGACGGGAAGCCACACACCAAACGCACAACATATGCAACCGCCAACAGAGAACTCATCAAAAAAGGCGAAATGTACAATGCACGAAGAACCACTCAACACACACCACTCACAAATACCAACATCTCACATAACACACAGCACAGTGAAAAATACACAGAACTGTGCACTCAGCAAGCAGTGAGGAACACATACCGCACATACTACATACAAGATACACACAGCACGGACAACACACAACACAGAAGACAAGCAGGTCCCGCAGGCCGTCGGCAATACATCGCCAAGCACACAAGAACACAGCGTACCGCAACAGAATTCTACTCTGTATTTGGCGATTCCACTCTGTATGAGTTAGGAGAAAGTAGCTGCAAGTGTTAGAGCGTGAAGTTAGAGCTCAGTTACCCCAGAACAATTTTCCATTGCACGTTTGAATTAAGCCTCGCTAGCCATAAAGAGGAGCTTCCTTGACAGATTCTCCTAGTGCTGCCTGCTTTTCGCCTGTGGAACAGAACCTCCAAACGTCCTGCTTCCAATGAATGCTGTACAGAAAGCAACTTGCCCCGCCTCTTCCCCTGAGGCTGGGCGGAAGACCTCTTCACAGTATCCCTGTGTCTGGGAGTAGAAGTGTGTATAAGAAGCTCGCCTTGACACAGCAGTGTTTAGCTGCCAGTCTGGATATGGCTGAGCAGGAAATCCCTTGAACTGAGACAGCCTCAGATCCTTCTCTGCAGGACAACGGCCCTGACGCTTAGGGCCCATCCGCCACCAGGCTTTGCAGAAGCTTGCACACACCTCTCGCTGACATGATGGTTGGGGACTGAAGCCAATGGGCACTTAGTTTTCAAAGCTCAGACTGTGGCATGGGAAACCGGCTTACATACCACACAGACCAACCTGGGCCTCTCTGGAGCGGCCACGTAGTAGCCGACGAAAGCGACTTTTTGCACTGCCAAGCTAAATTCGTTGTATGCGGGCGTTTTCCTGACAGCCAGGCTTCCTCAGCAAGGCCTCGCGCGAATGGCCACCCAAGCGAGCGCACGCCGCTCAGCACACACAGAGCTCTGCGCAGCAGACTCCACTCAGGCGCTTAGAGTGCAGGCACACACGGCAGACACGGGAAGCACATTGCAAGCGGAATTCGTTGTATGCGGGCAACTTTCTGACAGCCAGGCTGCCTCAGCAAGGCCTCACGCGAATGGCCACCCAAGCGAGCGCACGCCGCTCGGCACACACAGAGCTCTGCGCAGCAGACTCCACTCAGGTGCTTAGAGTGCAGGCACACAGGGCAGACACGGGAAGCACTTTGCAAGCGGAATTCGTTGTATGCGGGCAACTTTCTGACAGCCAGGCTGCCTCAGCAAGGCCTCACGCGAATGGCCACCCAAGCGAGCGCACGCCGCTCGGCACACACAGAGCTCTGCGCAGCAGACGTCACTCAGGCGCTTAGAGTGCACGCGCACACGACAGACACGGAAAGCACATTGCAAGCTCAGTTTCAACTTCCACCGCCACGGCTTCAATGATTCCTTGGATGGGCCATCCCGCACTGGTTTCTTTCACTCACATAAGCTGAATCCATAGCTGGCTTGCCTCCACTGCTGTCATTTCAAAGCATCTTGTTCTGCAGCTTCCTGTGTGGCTAGTGCGAAGGCCTATTCGCGGCTCACTTAGGTCTCTGAGACAGAGGGCGTACAGAGAAGACCGCCTTCTACTGCAATGTTTACTGTTTTCCTTATCACGTAGGAGCAAGTTGCATGCAAGGCGAAAGCAGCCTAGTATTCTCTCAGGGAGGGTCTCCTCAGTGCACGGTGGATTGTTTCCCCAGCAGAGTTTGGCACAAGGCTCTCCCGCAGCAGTTTCTGACAGATTACTACAAAGGCATCGTCAGGGCCTTGCTATTAAAGGGATGACGTGGCTCTTTGCACCCTCAGGAAACAACGCCCTCCTGGAGGATTACAAACCTGTGGCGAAAACGGACAAGCATGAGAGGCTACCTTCTGTGCACTTGAATGCAGAAGTCCCTCAACGCACAGCACATCACACCGAGAACATAACTGCACGCTATACACGTGAACCACGGTTCTCAGAGTGAACACAACACCCACAGTGAGGCCCACTGACCAAGCTTGACCATACACAGTACACGCATCACAAAGTACACTCATTGCTCAAGGAGCCAACCACGCACACAACCTGTCAAACACAACCACACACATAGCAACCCCCATGCAAAACACACACAAACCACCACAGAAAGAACACCGAATTTATGCAACACACATTTCACACAGTGCACACATCACTCCAAACACACATAAAACATACAGCATACAGAGCCTCGCAGAATGCACAATGCCAAACACGCAACATATACACAAGATATCGGTCATAACACGCAATATCTCACTCAACTTGCAAAACACACAGACCACAGAACACACAGAGTAGGACACACACAGCACAAACACAAATCACAGAACAACACAGCACACGACACACACAGAAAGTACCACAACTCCTAACACACACGACACTCCCAAATCCATGGGCAAAACACATATAACCAACCAAGAAGACAAGTAGCACCCATTTCACACACTACGCACTACACACACAATCACGCACAGACACACCACACATACATCCTCACACAGGAGCACAACGCAGTGCACACACACACAACACAGAAACACGCCACACAACAGACACCATAAACACACCACACCCTTGAAAGGCAGGCACATAGCTACTGCTCACAATACGCGCGATAAACACTGCACAGACCGCAGACTGCGCACAAGAGACGTACAAAACAAGCACAACCACACACAGTCAACACATCTCACATCATGTGCATAACTCAAACAGCCAAACACACACACACAGCCTCTCTAACACAACAGCACACAAATCACAATCTCACACACACAAAACTGACACAGCACCTACAAGTGCACACACGCAACTGACGAAAACACATGCAACACACATAGAACGCACTACACACAACACGCACAACCACAACCATACAATACTGCGCACACGCAGACCCACACGCAGACAGCACGAACGAAAACGCACAAACACACACACACAACATGCACATGCACACAAGACGTCCGACACAAGGCAAACTCAACTTTGCACACAGTGCACAAATTAGACAGCCCACCCAACATCGACCCAGTATGCAACACACGGAAAGCCGAAAGACAGCACTCGCACAACCCAGAACACAGTACACAACACAGCAGACAACAGAAAGACCAGACACACATTTCACACTACACATTAGACGGGAAGCCACACACCAAACGCACAACATATGCAACCGCCAACAGAGAACTCATCAAAAAAGGCGAAATGTACAATGCACGAAGAACCACTCAACACACACCACTCACAAATACCAACATCTCACATAACACACAGCACAGTGAAAAATACACAGAACTGTGCACTCAGCAAGCAGTGAGGAACACATACCGCACATACTACATACAAGATACACACAGCACGGACAACACACAACACAGAAGACAAGCAGGTCCCGCAGGCCGTCGGCAATACATCGCCAAGCACACAAGAACACAGCGTACCGCAACAGAATTCTACTCTGTATTTGGCGATTCCACTCTGTATGAGTTAGGAGAAAGTAGCTGCAAGTGTTAGAGCGTGAAGTTAGAGCTCAGTTACCCCAGAACAATTTTCCATTGCACGTTTGAATTAAGCCTCGCTAGCCATAAAGAGGAGCTTCCTTGACAGATTCTCCTAGTGCTGCCTGCTTTTCGCCTGTGGAACAGAACCTCCAAACGTCCTGCTTCCAATGAATGCTGTACAGAAAGCAACTTGCCCCGCCTCTTCCCCTGAGGCTGGGCGGAAGACCTCTTCACAGTATCCCTGTGTCTGGGAGTAGAAGTGTGTATAAGAAGCTCGCCTTGACACAGCAGTGTTTAGCTGCCAGTCTGGATATGGCTGAGCAGGAAATCCCTTGAACTGAGACAGCCTCAGATCCTTCTCTGCAGGACAACGGCCCTGACGCTTAGGGCCCATCCGCCACCAGGCTTTGCAGAAGCTTGCACACACCTCTCGCTGACATGATGGTTGGGGACTGAAGCCAATGGGCACTTAGTTTTCAAAGCTCAGACTGTGGCATGGGAAACCGGCTTACATACCACACAGACCAACCTGGGCCTCTCTGGAGCGGCCACGTAGTAGCCGACGAAAGCGACTTTTTGCACTGCCAAGCTAAATTCGTTGTATGCGGGCGTTTTCCTGACAGCCAGGCTTCCTCAGCAAGGCCTCGCGCGAATGGCCACCCAAGCGAGCGCACGCCGCTCAGCACACACAGAGCTCTGCGCAGCAGACTCCACTCAGGCGCTTAGAGTGCAGGCACACACGGCAGACACGGGAAGCACATTGCAAGCGGAATTCGTTGTATGCGGGCAACTTTCTGACAGCCAGGCTGCCTCAGCAAGGCCTCACGCGAATGGCCACCCAAGCGAGCGCACGCCGCTCGGCACACACAGAGCTCTGCGCAGCAGACTCCACTCAGGTGCTTAGAGTGCAGGCACACAGGGCAGACACGGGAAGCACTTTGCAAGCGGAATTCGTTGTATGCGGGCAACTTTCTGACAGCCAGGCTGCCTCAGCAAGGCCTCACGCGAATGGCCACCCAAGCGAGCGCACGCCGCTCGGCACACACAGAGCTCTGCGCAGCAGACGTCACTCAGGCGCTTAGAGTGCACGCGCACACGACAGACACGGAAAGCACATTGCAAGCTCAGTTTCAACTTCCACCGCCACGGCTTCAATGATTCCTTGGATGGGCCATCCCGCACTGGTTTCTTTCACTCACATAAGCTGAATCCATAGCTGGCTTGCCTCCACTGCTGTCATTTCAAAGCATCTTGTTCTGCAGCTTCCTGTGTGGCTAGTGCGAAGGCCTATTCGCGGCTCACTTAGGTCTCTGAGACAGAGGGCGTACAGAGAAGACCGCCTTCTACTGCAATGTTTACTGTTTTCCTTATCACGTAGGAGCAAGTTGCATGCAAGGCGAAAGCAGCCTAGTATTCTCTCAGGGAGGGTCTCCTCAGTGCACGGTGGATTGTTTCCCCAGCAGAGTTTGGCACAAGGCTCTCCCGCAGCAGTTTCTGACAGATTACTACAAAGGCATCGTCAGGGCCTTGCTATTAAAGGGATGACGTGGCTCTTTGCACCCTCAGGAAACAACGCCCTCCTGGAGGATTACAAACCTGTGGCGAAAACGGACAAGCATGAGAGGCTACCTTCTGTGCACTTGAATGCAGAAGTCCCTCAACGCACAGCACATCACACCGAGAACATAACTGCACGCTATACACGTGAACCACGGTTCTCAGAGTGAACACAACACCCACAGTGAGGCCCACTGACCAAGCTTGACCATACACAGTACACGCATCACAAAGTACACTCATTGCTCAAGGAGCCAACCACGCACACAACCTGTCAAACACAACCACACACATAGCAACCCCCATGCAAAACACACACAAACCACCACAGAAAGAACACCGAATTTATGCAACACACATTTCACACAGTGCACACATCACTCCAAACACACATAAAACATACAGCACACAGAGCCTCGCAGAATGCACAATGCCAAACACGCAACATATACACAAGATATCGGTCATAACACGCAATATCTCACTCAACTTGCAAAACACACAGACCACAGAACACACAGAGTAGGACACACACAGCACAAACACAAATCACAGAACAACACAGCACACGACACACACAGAAAGTACCACAACTCCTAACACACACGACACTCCCAAATCCATGGGCAAAACACATATAACCAACCAAGAAGACAAGTAGCACCCATTTCACACACTACGCAGTACACACACAATCACGCACAGACACACCACACATACATCCTCACACAGGAGCACAACGCAGTGCACACACACACAACACAGAAACACGCCACACAACAGACACCATAAACACACCACACCCTTGAAAGGCAGGCACATAGCTACTGCTCACAATACGCGCGATAAACACTGCACAGACCGCAGACTGCGCACAAGAGACGTACAAAACAAGCACAACCACACACAGTCAACACATCTCACATCATGTGCATAACTCAAACAGCCAAACACACACACACAGCCTCTCTAACACAACAGCACACAAATCACAATCTCACACACACAAAACTGACACAGCACCTACAAGTGCACACACGCAACTGACGAAAACACATGCAACACACATAGAACGCACTACACACAACACGCACAACCACAAGCATACAATACTGCGCACACGCAGACCCACACGCAGACAGCACGAACGAAAACGCACAAACACACACACACAACATGCACATGCACACAACACGTCCGACACAAGGCAAACTCAACTTTGCACACAGTGCTCAAATTACACAGCCCACCCAACATCGACCCAGTATGCAACACACGGAAAGCCGAAAGACAGCACTCGCACAACCCAGAACACAGTACACAACACAGCAGACAACAGAAAGACCAGACACACATTTCACACTACACATTAGACGGGAAGCCACACACCAAACGCACAACATATGCAACCGCCAACAGAGAACTCATCAAAAAAGGCGAAATGTACAATGCACGAAGAACCACTCAACACACACCACTCACAAATACCAACATCTCACATAACACACAGCACAGTGAAAAATACACAGAACTGTGCACTCAGCAAGCAGTGAGGAACACATACCGCACATACTACATACAAGATACACACAGCACGGACAACACACAACACAGAAGACAAGCAGGTCCCGCAGGCCGTCGGCAATACATCGCCAAGCACACAAGAACACAGCGTACCGCAACAGAATTCTACTCTGTATTTGGCGATTCCACTCTGTATGAGTTAGGAGAAAGTAGCTGCAAGTGTTAGAGCGTGAAGTTAGAGCTCAGTTACCCCAGAACAATTTTCCATTGCACGTTTGAATTAAGCCTCGCTAGCCATAAAGAGGAGCTTCCTTGACAGATTCTCCTAGTGCTGCCTGCTTTTCGCCTGTGGAACAGAACCTCCAAACGTCCTGCTTCCAATGAATGCTGTACAGAAAGCAACTTGCCCCGCCTCTTCCCCTGAGGCTGGGCGGAAGACCTCTTCACAGTATCCCTGTGTCTGGGAGTAGAAGTGTGTATAAGAAGCTCGCCTTGACACAGCAGTGTTTAGCTGCCAGTCTGGATATGGCTGAGCAGGAAATCCCTTGAACTGAGACAGCCTCAGATCCTTCTCTGCAGGACAACGGCCCTGACGCTTAGGGCCCATCCGCCACCAGGCTTTGCAGAAGCTTGCACACACCTCTCGCTGACATGATGGTTGGGGACTGAAGCCAATGGGCACTTAGTTTTCAAAGCTCAGACTGTGGCATGGGAAACCGGCTTACATACCACACAGACCAACCTGGGCCTCTCTGGAGCGGCCACGTAGTAGCAGACGAAAGCGACTTTTTGCACTGCCAAGCTAAATTCGTTGTATGCGGGCGTTTTCCTGACAGCCAGGCTTCCTCAGCAAGGCCTCGCGCGAATGGCCACCCAAGCGAGCGCACGCCGCTCAGCACACACAGAGCTCTGCGCAGCAGACTCCACTCAGGCGCTTAGAGTGCAGGCACACACGGCAGACACGGGAAGCACATTGCAAGCGGAATTCGTTGTATGCGGGCAACTTTCTGACAGCCAGGCTGCCTCAGCAAGGCCTCACGCGAATGGCCACCCAAGCGAGCGCACGCCGCTCGGCACACACAGAGCTCTGCGCAGCAGACTCCACTCAGGTGCTTAGAGTGCAGGCACACAGGGCAGACACGGGAAGCACTTTGCAAGCGGAATTCGTTGTATGCGGGCAACTTTCTGACAGCCAGGCTGCCTCAGCAAGGCCTCACGCGAATGGCCACCCAAGCGAGCGCACGCCGCTCGGCACACACAGAGCTCTGCGCAGCAGACGTCACTCAGGCGCTTAGAGTGCACGCGCACACGACAGACACGGAAAGCACATTGCAAGCTCAGTTTCAACTTCCACCGCCACGGCTTCAATGATTCCTTGGATGGGCCATCCCGCACTGGTTTCTTTCACTCACATAAGCTGAATCCATAGCTGGCTTGCCTCCACTGCTGTCATTTCAAAGCATCTTGTTCTGCAGCTTCCTGTGTGGCTAGTGCGAAGGCCTATTCGCGGCTCACTTAGGTCTCTGAGACAGAGGGCGTACAGAGAAGACCGCCTTCTACTGCAATGTTTACTGTTTTCCTTATCACGTAGGAGCAAGTTGCATGCAAGGCGAAAGCAGCCTAGTATTCTCTCAGGGAGGGTCTCCTCAGTGCACGGTGGATTGTTTCCCCAGCAGAGTTTGGCACAAGGCTCTCCCGCAGCAGTTTCTGACAGATTACTACAAAGGCATCGTCAGGGCCTTGCTATTAAAGGGATGACGTGGCTCTTTGCACCCTCAGGAAACAACGCCCTCCTGGAGGATTACAAACCTGTGGCGAAAACGGACAAGCATGAGAGGCTACCTTCTGTGCACTTGAATGCAGAAGTCCCTCAACGCACAGCACATCACACCGAGAACATAACTGCACGCTATACACGTGAACCACGGTTCTCAGAGTGAACACAACACCCACAGTGAGGCCCACTGACCAAGCTTGACCATACACAGTACACGCATCACAAAGTACACTCATTGCTCAAGGAGCCAACCACGCACACAACCTGTCAAACACAACCACACACATAGCAACCCCCATGCAAAACACACACAAACCACCACAGAAAGAACACCGAATTTATGCAACACACATTTCACACAGTGCACACATCACTCCAAACACACATAAAACATACAGCACACAGAGCCTCGCAGAATGCACAATGCCAAACACGCAACATATACACAAGATATCGGTCATAACACGCAATATCTCACTCAACTTGCAAAACACACAGACCACAGAACACACAGAGTAGGACACACACAGCACAAACACAAATCACAGAACAACACAGCACACGACACACACAGAAAGTACCACAACTCCTAACACACACGACACTCCCAAATCCATGGGCAAAACACATATAACCAACCAAGAAGACAAGTAGCACCCATTTCACACACTACGCACTACACACACAATCACGCACAGACACACCACACATACATCCTCACACAGGAGCACAACGCAGTGCACACACACACAACACAGAAACACGCCACACAACAGACACCATAAACACACCACACCCTTGAAAGGCAGGCACATAGCTACTGCTCACAATACGCGCGATAAACACTGCACAGACCGCAGACTGCGCACAAGAGACGTACAAAACAAGCACAACCACACACAGTCAACACATCTCACATCATGTGCATAACTCAAACAGCCAAACACACACACACAGCCTCTCTAACACAACAGCACACAAATCACAATCTCACACACACAAAACTGACACAGCACCTACAAGTGCACACACGCAACTGACGAAAACACATGCAACACACATAGAACGCACTACACACAACACGCACAACCACAAGCATACAATACTGCGCACACGCAGACCCACACGCAGACAGCACGAACGAAAACGCACAAACACACACACACAACATGCACATGCACACAACACGTCCGACACAAGGCAAACTCAACTTTGCACACAGTGCTCAAATTACACAGCCCACCCAACATCGACCCAGTATGCAACACACGGAAAGCCGAAAGACAGCACTCGCACAACCCAGAACACAGTACACAACACAGCAGACAACAGAAAGACCAGACACACATTTCACACTACACATTAGACGGGAAGCCACACACCAAACGCACAACATATGCAACCGCCAACAGAGAACTCATCAAAAAAGGCGAAATGTACAATGCACGAAGAACCACTCAACACACACCACTCACAAATACCAACATCTCACATAACACACAGCACAGTGAAAAATACACAGAACTGTGCACTCAGCAAGCAGTGAGGAACACATACCGCACATACTACATACAAGATACACACAGCACGGACAACACACAACACAGAAGACAAGCAGGTCCCGCAGGCCGTCGGCAATACATCGCCAAGCACACAAGAACACAGCGTACCGCAACAGAATTCTACTCTGTATTTGGCGATTCCACTCTGTATGAGTTAGGAGAAAGTAGCTGCAAGTGTTAGAGCGTGAAGTTAGAGCTCAGTTACCCCAGAACAATTTTCCATTGCACGTTTGAATTAAGCCTCGCTAGCCATAAAGAGGAGCTTCCTTGACAGATTCTCCTAGTGCTGCCTGCTTTTCGCCTGTGGAACAGAACCTCCAAACGTCCTGCTTCCAATGAATGCTGTACAGAAAGCAACTTGCCCCGCCTCTTCCCCTGAGGCTGGGCGGAAGACCTCTTCACAGTATCCCTGTGTCTGGGAGTAGAAGTGTGTATAAGAAGCTCGCCTTGACACAGCAGTGTTTAGCTGCCAGTCTGGATATGGCTGAGCAGGAAATCCCTTGAACTGAGACAGCCTCAGATCCTTCTCTGCAGGACAACGGCCCTGACGCTTAGGGCCCATCCGCCACCAGGCTTTGCAGAAGCTTGCACACACCTCTCGCTGACATGATGGTTGGGGACTGAAGCCAATGGGCACTTAGTTTTCAAAGCTCAGACTGTGGCATGGGAAACCGGCTTACATACCACACAGACCAACCTGGGCCTCTCTGGAGCGGCCACGTAGTAGCAGACGAAAGCGACTTTTTGCACTGCCAAGCTAAATTCGTTGTATGCGGGCGTTTTCCTGACAGCCAGGCTTCCTCAGCAAGGCCTCGCGCGAATGGCCACCCAAGCGAGCGCACGCCGCTCAGCACACACAGAGCTCTGCGCAGCAGACTCCACTCAGGCGCTTAGAGTGCAGGCACACACGGCAGACACGGGAAGCACATTGCAAGCGGAATTCGTTGTATGCGGGCAACTTTCTGACAGCCAGGCTGCCTCAGCAAGGCCTCACGCGAATGGCCACCCAAGCGAGCGCACGCCGCTCGGCACACACAGAGCTCTGCGCAGCAGACTCCACTCAGGTGCTTAGAGTGCAGGCACACAGGGCAGACACGGGAAGCACTTTGCAAGCGGAATTCGTTGTATGCGGGCAACTTTCTGACAGCCAGGCTGCCTCAGCAAGGCCTCACGCGAATGGCCACCCAAGCGAGCGCACGCCGCTCGGCACACACAGAGCTCTGCGCAGCAGACGTCACTCAGGCGCTTAGAGTGCACGCGCACACGACAGACACGGAAAGCACATTGCAAGCTCAGTTTCAACTTCCACCGCCACGGCTTCAATGATTCCTTGGATGGGCCATCCCGCACTGGTTTCTTTCACTCACATAAGCTGAATCCATAGCTGGCTTGCCTCCACTGCTGTCATTTCAAAGCATCTTGTTCTGCAGCTTCCTGTGTGGCTAGTGCGAAGGCCTATTCGCGGCTCACTTAGGTCTCTGAGACAGAGGGCGTACAGAGAAGACCGCCTTCTACTGCAATGTTTACTGTTTTCCTTATCACGTAGGAGCAAGTTGCATGCAAGGCGAAAGCAGCCTAGTATTCTCTCAGGGAGGGTCTCCTCAGTGCACGGTGGATTGTTTCCCCAGCAGAGTTTGGCACAAGGCTCTCCCGCAGCAGTTTCTGACAGATTACTACAAAGGCATCGTCAGGGCCTTGCTATTAAAGGGATGACGTGGCTCTTTGCACCCTCAGGAAACAACGCCCTCCTGGAGGATTACAAACCTGTGGCGAAAACGGACAAGCATGAGAGGCTACCTTCTGTGCACTTGAATGCAGAAGTCCCTCAACGCACAGCACATCACACCGAGAACATAACTGCACGCTATACACGTGAACCACGGTTCTCAGAGTGAACACAACACCCACAGTGAGGCCCACTGACCAAGCTTGACCATACACAGTACACGCATCACAAAGTACACTCATTGCTCAAGGAGCCAACCACGCACACAACCTGTCAAACACAACCACACACATAGCAACCCCCATGCAAAACACACACAAACCACCACAGAAAGAACACCGAATTTATGCAACACACATTTCACACAGTGCACACATCACTCCAAACACACATAAAACATACAGCACACAGAGCCTCGCAGAATGCACAATGCCAAACACGCAACATATACACAAGATATCGGTCATAACACGCAATATCTCACTCAACTTGCAAAACACACAGACCACAGAACACACAGAGTAGGACACACACAGCACAAACACAAATCACAGAACAACACAGCACACGACACACACAGAAAGTACCACAACTCCTAACACACACCACACTCCCAAATCCATGGGGAAAACACATATAACCAACCAAGAAGACAAGTAGCACCCATTTCACACACTACGCACTACACACACAATCACGCACAGACACACCACACATACATCCTCACACAGGAGCACAACGCAGTGCACACACACACAACACAGAAACACGCCACACAACAGACACCATAAACACACCACACCCTTGAAAGGCAGGCACATAGCTACTGCTCACAATACGCGCGATAAACACTGCACAGACCGCAGACTGCGCACAAGAGACGTACAAAACAAGCACAACCACACACAGTCAACACATCTCACATCATGTGCATAACTCAAACAGCCAAACACACACACACAGCCTCTCTAACACAACAGCACACAAATCACAATCTCACACACACAAAACTGACACAGCACCTACAAGTGCACACACGCAACTGACGAAAACACATGCAACACACATAGAACGCACTACACACAACACGCACAACCACAAGCATACAATACTGCGCACACGCAGACCCACACGCAGACAGCACGAACGAAAACGCACAAACACACACACACAACATGCACATGCACACAACACGTCCGACACAAGGCAAACTCAACTTTGCACACAGTGCTCAAATTACACAGCCCACCCAACATCGACCCAGTATGCAACACACGGAAAGCCGAAAGACAGCACTCGCACAACCCAGAACACAGTACACAACACAGCAGACAACAGAAAGACCAGACACACATTTCACACTACACATTAGACGGGAAGCCACACACCAAACGCACAACATATGCAACCGCCAACAGAGAACTCATCAAAAAAGGCGAAATGTACAATGCACGAAGAACCACTCAACACACACCACTCACAAATACCAACATCTCACATAACACACAGCACAGTGAAAAATACACAGAACTGTGCACTCAGCAAGCAGTGAGGAACACATACCGCACATACTACATACAAGATACACACAGCACGGACAACACACAACACAGAAGACAAGCAGGTCCCGCAGGCCGTCGGCAATACATCGCCAAGCACACAAGAACACAGCGTACCGCAACAGAATTCTACTCTGTATTTGGCGATTCCACTCTGTATGAGTTAGGAGAAAGTAGCTGCAAGTGTTAGAGCGTGAAGTTAGAGCTCAGTTACCCCAGAACAATTTTCCATTGCACGTTTGAATTAAGCCTCGCTAGCCATAAAGAGGAGCTTCCTTGACAGATTCTCCTAGTGCTGCCTGCTTTTCGCCTGTGGAACAGAACCTCCAAACGTCCTGCTTCCAATGAATGCTGTACAGAAAGCAACTTGCCCCGCCTCTTCCCCTGAGGCTGGGCGGAAGACCTCTTCACAGTATCCCTGTGTCTGGGAGTAGAAGTGTGTATAAGAAGCTCGCCTTGACACAGCAGTGTTTAGCTGCCAGTCTGGATATGGCTGAGCAGGAAATCCCTTGAACTGAGACAGCCTCAGATCCTTCTCTGCAGGACAACGGCCCTGACGCTTAGGGCCCATCCGCCACCAGGCTTTGCAGAAGCTTGCACACACCTCTCGCTGACATGATGGTTGGGGACTGAAGCCAATGGGCACTTAGTTTTCAAAGCTCAGACTGTGGCATGGGAAACCGGCTTACATACCACACAGACCAACCTGGGCCTCTCTGGAGCGGCCACGTAGTAGCAGACGAAAGCGACTTTTTGCACTGCCAAGCTAAATTCGTTGTATGCGGGCGTTTTCCTGACAGCCAGGCTTCCTCAGCAAGGCCTCGCGCGAATGGCCACCCAAGCGAGCGCACGCCGCTCAGCACACACAGAGCTCTGCGCAGCAGACTCCACTCAGGCGCTTAGAGTGCAGGCACACACGGCAGACACGGGAAGCACATTGCAAGCGGAATTCGTTGTATGCGGGCAACTTTCTGACAGCCAGGCTGCCTCAGCAAGGCCTCACGCGAATGGCCACCCAAGCGAGCGCACGCCGCTCGGCACACACAGAGCTCTGCGCAGCAGACTCCACTCAGGTGCTTAGAGTGCAGGCACACAGGGCAGACACGGGAAGCACTTTGCAAGCGGAATTCGTTGTATGCGGGCAACTTTCTGACAGCCAGGCTGCCTCAGCAAGGCCTCACGCGAATGGCCACCCAAGCGAGCGCACGCCGCTCGGCACACACAGAGCTCTGCGCAGCAGACGTCACTCAGGCGCTTAGAGTGCACGCGCACACGACAGACACGGAAAGCACATTGCAAGCTCAGTTTCAACTTCCACCGCCACGGCTTCAATGATTCCTTGGATGGGCCATCCCGCACTGGTTTCTTTCACTCACATAAGCTGAATCCATAGCTGGCTTGCCTCCACTGCTGTCATTTCAAAGCATCTTGTTCTGCAGCTTCCTGTGTGGCTAGTGCGAAGGCCTATTCGCGGCTCACTTAGGTCTCTGAGACAGAGGGCGTACAGAGAAGACCGCCTTCTACTGCAATGTTTACTGTTTTCCTTATCACGTAGGAGCAAGTTGCATGCAAGGCGAAAGCAGCCTAGTATTCTCTCAGGGAGGGTCTCCTCAGTGCACGGTGGATTGTTTCCCCAGCAGAGTTTGGCACAAGGCTCTCCCGCAGCAGTTTCTGACAGATTACTACAAAGGCATCGTCAGGGCCTTGCTATTAAAGGGATGACGTGGCTCTTTGCACCCTCAGGAAACAACGCCCTCCTGGAGGATTACAAACCTGTGGCGAAAACGGACAAGCATGAGAGGCTACCTTCTGTGCACTTGAATGCAGAAGTCCCTCAACGCACAGCACATCACACCGAGAACATAACTGCACGCTATACACGTGAACCACGGTTCTCAGAGTGAACACAACACCCACAGTGAGGCCCACTGACCAAGCTTGACCATACACAGTACACGCATCACAAAGTACACTCATTGCTCAAGGAGCCAACCACGCACACAACCTGTCAAACACAACCACACACATAGCAACCCCCATGCAAAACACACACAAACCACCACAGAAAGAACACCGAATTTATGCAACACACATTTCACACAGTGCACACATCACTCCAAACACACATAAAACATACAGCACACAGAGCCTCGCAGAATGCACAATGCCAAACACGCAACATATACACAAGATATCGGTCATAACACGCAATATCTCACTCAACTTGCAAAACACACAGACCACAGAACACACAGAGTAGGACACACACAGCACAAACACAAATCACAGAACAACACAGCACACGACACACACAGAAAGTACCACAACTCCTAACACACACGACACTCCCAAATCCATGGGCAAAACACATATAACCAACCAAGAAGACAAGTAGCACCCATTTCACACACTACGCACTACACACACAATCACGCACAGACACACCACACATACATCCTCACACAGGAGCACAACGCAGTGCACACACACACAACACAGAAACACGCCACACAACAGACACCATAAACACACCACACCCTTGAAAGGCAGGCACATAGCTACTGCTCACAATACGCGCGATAAACACTGCACAGACCGCAGACTGCGCACAAGAGACGTACAAAACAAGCACAACCACACACAGTCAACACATCTCACATCATGTGCATAACTCAAACAGCCAAACACACACACACAGCCTCTCTAACACAACAGCACACAAATCACAATCTCACACACACAAAACTGACACAGCACCTACAAGTGCACACACGCAACTGACGAAAACACATGCAACACACATAGAATGCACTACACACAACACGCACAACCACAAGCATACAATACTGCGCACACGCAGACCCACACGCAGACAGCACGAACGAAAACGCACAAACACACACACACAACATGCACATGCACACAACACGTCCGACACAAGGCAAACTCAACTTTGCACACAGTGCTCAAATTACACAGCCCACCCAACATCGACCCAGTATGCAACACACGGAAAGCCGAAAGACAGCACTCGCACAACCCAGAACACAGTACACAACACAGCAGACAACAGAAAGACCAGACACACATTTCACACTACACATTAGACGGGAAGCCACACACCAAACGCACAACATATGCAACCGCCAACAGAGAACTCATCAAAAAAGGCGAAATGTACAATGCACGAAGAACCACTCAACACACACCACTCACAAATACCAACATCTCACATAACACACAGCACAGTGAAAAATACACAGAACTGTGCACTCAGCAAGCAGTGAGGAACACATACCGCACATACTACATACAAGATACACACAGCACGGACAACACACAACACAGAAGACAAGCAGGTCCCGCAGGCCGTCGGCAATACATCGCCAAGCACACAAGAACACAGCGTACCGCAACAGAATTCTACTCTGTATTTGGCGATTCCACTCTGTATGAGTTAGGAGAAAGTAGCTGCAAGTGTTAGAGCGTGAAGTTAGAGCTCAGTTACCCCAGAACAATTTTCCATTGCACGTTTGAATTAAGCCTCGCTAGCCATAAAGAGGAGCTTCCTTGACAGATTCTCCTAGTGCTGCCTGCTTTTCGCCTGTGGAACAGAACCTCCAAACGTCCTGCTTCCAATGAATGCTGTACAGAAAGCAACTTGCCCCGCCTCTTCCCCTGAGGCTGGGCGGAAGACCTCTTCACAGTATCCCTGTGTCTGGGAGTAGAAGTGTGTATAAGAAGCTCGCCTTGACACAGCAGTGTTTAGCTGCCAGTCTGGATATGGCTGAGCAGGAAATCCCTTGAACTGAGACAGCCTCAGATCCTTCTCTGCAGGACAACGGCCCTGACGCTTAGGGCCCATCCGCCACCAGGCTTTGCAGAAGCTTGCACACACCTCTCGCTGACATGATGGTTGGGGACTGAAGCCAATGGGCACTTAGTTTTCAAAGCTCAGACTGTGGCATGGGAAACCGGCTTACATACCACACAGACCAACCTGGGCCTCTCTGGAGCGGCCACGTAGTAGCAGACGAAAGCGACTTTTTGCACTGCCAAGCTAAATTCGTTGTATGCGGGCGTTTTCCTGACAGCCAGGCTTCCTCAGCAAGGCCTCGCGCGAATGGCCACCCAAGCGAGCGCACGCCGCTCAGCACACACAGAGCTCTGCGCAGCAGACTCCACTCAGGCGCTTAGAGTGCAGGCACACACGGCAGACACGGGAAGCACATTGCAAGCGGAATTCGTTGTATGCGGGCAACTTTCTGACAGCCAGGCTGCCTCAGCAAGGCCTCACGCGAATGGCCACCCAAGCGAGCGCACGCCGCTCGGCACACACAGAGCTCTGCGCAGCAGACTCCACTCAGGTGCTTAGAGTGCAGGCACACAGGGCAGACACGGGAAGCACTTTGCAAGCGGAATTCGTTGTATGCGGGCAACTTTCTGACAGCCAGGCTGCCTCAGCAAGGCCTCACGCGAATGGCCACCCAAGCGAGCGCACGCCGCTCGGCACACACAGAGCTCTGCGCAGCAGACGTCACTCAGGCGCTTAGAGTGCACGCGCACACGACAGACACGGAAAGCACATTGCAAGCTCAGTTTCAACTTCCACCGCCACGGCTTCAATGATTCCTTGGATGGGCCATCCCGCACTGGTTTCTTTCACTCACATAAGCTGAATCCATAGCTGGCTTGCCTCCACTGCTGTCATTTCAAAGCATCTTGTTCTGCAGCTTCCTGTGTGGCTAGTGCGAAGGCCTATTCGCGGCTCACTTAGGTCTCTGAGACAGAGGGCGTACAGAGAAGACCGCCTTCTACTGCAATGTTTACTGTTTTCCTTATCACGTAGGAGCAAGTTGCATGCAAGGCGAAAGCAGCCTAGTATTCTCTCAGGGAGGGTCTCCTCAGTGCACGGTGGATTGTTTCCCCAGCAGAGTTTGGCACAAGGCTCTCCCGCAGCAGTTTCTGACAGATTACTACAAAGGCATCGTCAGGGCCTTGCTATTAAAGGGATGACGTGGCTCTTTGCACCCTCAGGAAACAACGCCCTCCTGGAGGATTACAAACCTGTGGCGAAAACGGACAAGCATGAGAGGCTACCTTCTGTGCACTTGAATGCAGAAGTCCCTCAACGCACAGCACATCACACCGAGAACATAACTGCACGCTATACACGTGAACCACGGTTCTCAGAGTGAACACAACACCCACAGTGAGGCCCACTGACCAAGCTTGACCATACACAGTACACGCATCACAAAGTACACTCATTGCTCAAGGAGCCAACCACGCACACAACCTGTCAAACACAACCACACACATAGCAACCCCCATGCAAAACACACACAAACCACCACAGAAAGAACACCGAATTTATGCAACACACATTTCACACAGTGCACACATCACTCCAAACACACATAAAACATACAGCACACAGAGCCTCGCAGAATGCACAATGCCAAACACGCAACATATACACAAGATATCGGTCATAACACGCAATATCTCACTCAACTTGCAAAACACACAGACCACAGAACACACAGAGTAGGACACACACAGCACAAACACAAATCACAGAACAACACAGCACACGACACACACAGAAAGTACCACAACTCCTAACACACACGACACTCCCAAATCCATGGGCAAAACACATATAACCAACCAAGAAGACAAGTAGCACCCATTTCACACACTACGCACTACACACACAATCACGCACAGACACACCACACATACATCCTCACACAGGAGCACAACGCAGTGCACACACACACAACACAGAAACACGCCACACAACAGACACCATAAACACACCACACCCTTGAAAGGCAGGCACATAGCTACTGCTCACAATACACGCGATAAACACTGCACAGACCGCAGACTGCGCACAAGAGACGTACAAAACAAGCACAACCACACACAGTCAACACATCTCACATCATGTGCATAACTCAAACAGCCAAACACACACACACAGCCTCTCTAACACAACAGCACACAAATCACAATCTCACACACACAAAACTGACACAGCACCTACAAGTGCACACACGCAACTGACGAAAACACATGCAACACACATAGAACGCACTACACACAACACGCACAACCACAAGCATACAATACTGCGCACACGCAGACCCACACGCAGACAGCACGAACGAAAACGCACAAACACACACACACAACATGCACATGCACACAACACGTCCGACACAAGGCAAACTCAACTTTGCACACAGTGCTCAAATTACACAGCCCACCCAACATCGACCCAGTATGCAACACACGGAAAGCCGAAAGACAGCACTCGCACAACCCAGAACACAGTACACAACACAGCAGACAACAGAAAGACCAGACACACATTTCACACTACACATTAGACGGGAAGCCACACACCAAACGCACAACATATGCAACCGCCAACAGAGAACTCATCAAAAAAGGCGAAATGTACAATGCACGAAGAACCACTCAACACACACCACTCACAAATACCAACATCTCACATAACACACAGCACAGTGAAAAATACACAGAACTGTGCACTCAGCAAGCAGTGAGGAACACATACCGCACATACTACATACAAGATACACACAGCACGGACAACACACAACACAGAAGACAAGCAGGTCCCGCAGGCCGTCGGCAATACATCGCCAAGCACACAAGAACACAGCGTACCGCAACAGAATTCTACTCTGTATTTGGCGATTCCACTCTGTATGAGTTAGGAGAAAGTAGCTGCAAGTGTTAGAGCGTGAAGTTAGAGCTCAGTTACCCCAGAACAATTTTCCATTGCACGTTTGAATTAAGCCTCGCTAGCCATAAAGAGGAGCTTCCTTGACAGATTCTCCTAGTGCTGCCTGCTTTTCGCCTGTGGAACAGAACCTCCAAACGTCCTGCTTCCAATGAATGCTGTACAGAAAGCAACTTGCCCCGCCTCTTCCCCTGAGGCTGGGCGGAAGACCTCTTCACAGTATCCCTGTGTCTGGGAGTAGAAGTGTGTATAAGAAGCTCGCCTTGACACAGCAGTGTTTAGCTGCCAGTCTGGATATGGCTGAGCAGGAAATCCCTTGAACTGAGACAGCCTCAGATCCTTCTCTGCAGGACAACGGCCCTGACGCTTAGGGCCCATCCGCCACCAGGCTTTGCAGAAGCTTGCACACACCTCTCGCTGACATGATGGTTGGGGACTGAAGCCAATGGGCACTTAGTTTTCAAAGCTCAGACTGTGGCATGGGAAACCGGCTTACATACCACACAGACCAACCTGGGCCTCTCTGGAGCGGCCACGTAGTAGCAGACGAAAGCGACTTTTTGCACTGCCAAGCTAAATTCGTTGTATGCGGGCGTTTTCCTGACAGCCAGGCTTCCTCAGCAAGGCCTCGCGCGAATGGCCACCCAAGCGAGCGCACGCCGCTCGGCACACACAGAGCTCTGCGCAGCAGACTCCACTCAGGTGCTTAGAGTGCAGGCACACAGGGCAGACACGGGAAGCACTTTGCAAGCGGAATTCGTTGTATGCGGGCAACTTTCTGACAGCCAGGCTGCCTCAGCAAGGCCTCACGCGAATGGCCACCCAAGCGAGCGCACGCCGCTCGGCACACACAGAGCTCTGCGCAGCAGACGTCACTCAGGCGCTTAGAGTGCACGCGCACACGACAGACACGGAAAGCACATTGCAAGCTCAGTTTCAACTTCCACCGCCACGGCTTCAATGATTCCTTGGATGGGCCATCCCGCACTGGTTTCTTTCACTCACATAAGCTGAATCCATAGCTGGCTTGCCTCCACTGCTGTCATTTCAAAGCATCTTGTTCTGCAGCTTCCTGTGTGGCTAGTGCGAAGGCCTATTCGCGGCTCACTTAGGTCTCTGAGACAGAGGGCGTACAGAGAAGACCGCCTTCTACTGCAATGTTTACTGTTTTCCTTATCACGTAGGAGCAAGTTGCATGCAAGGCGAAAGCAGCCTAGTATTCTCTCAGGGAGGGTCTCCTCAGTGCACGGTGGATTGTTTCCCCAGCAGAGTTTGGCACAAGGCTCTCCCGCAGCAGTTTCTGACAGATTACTACAAAGGCATCGTCAGGGCCTTGCTATTAAAGGGATGACGTGGGTCTTTGCACCCTCAGGAAACAACGCCCTCCTGGAGGATTACAAACCTGTGGCGAAAACGGACAAGCATGAGAGGCTACCTTCTGTGCACTTGAATGCAGAAGTCCCTCAACGCACAGCACATCACACCGAGAACATAACTGCACGCTATACACGTGAACCACGGTTCTCAGAGTGAACACAACACCCACAGTGAGGCCCACTGACCAAGCTTGACCATACACAGTACACGCATCACAAAGTACACTCATTGCTCAAGGAGCCAACCACGCACACAACCTGTCAAACACAACCACACACATAGCAACCCCCATGCAAAACACACACAAACCACCACAGAAAGAACACCGAATTTATGCAACACACATTTCACACAGTGCACACATCACTCCAAACACACATAAAACATACAGCACACAGAGCCTCGCAGAATGCACAATGCCAAACACGCAACATATACACAAGATATCGGTCATAACACGCAATATCTCACTCAACTTGCAAAACACACAGACCACAGAACACACAGAGTAGGACACACACAGCACAAACACAAATCACAGAACAACACAGCACACGACACACACAGAAAGTACCACAACTCCTAACACACACGACACTCCCAAATCCATGGGCAAAACACATATAACCAACCAAGAAGACAAGTAGCACCCATTTCACACACTACGCACTACACACACAATCACGCACAGACACACCACACATACATCCTCACACAGGAGCACAACGCAGTGCACACACACACAACACAGAAACACGCCACACAACAGACACCATAAACACACCACACCCTTGAAAGGCAGGCACATAGCTACTGCTCACAATACGCGCGATAAACACTGCACAGACCGCAGACTGAGCACAAGAGACGTACAAAACAAGCACAACCACACACAGTCAACACATCTGACATCATGTGCATAACTCAAACAGCCAAACACACACACACAGCCTCTCTAACACAACAGCACACAAATCACAATCTCACACACACAAAACTGACACAGCACCTACAAGTGCACACACGCAACTGACGAAACCACATGCAACACACACAGCACGCACTACACACAACACGCACAACCACAAGCATACAATACTGCGCACACGCAGACCCACACGCAGACAGCACGAACGAAAACGCACAAACACACACACACAACATGCACATGCACACAACACGTCCGACACAAGGCAAACTCAACTTTGCACACAGTGCTCAAATTACACAGCCCACCCAACATCGACCCAGTATGCAACACACGGAAAGCCGAAAGACAGCACTCGCACAACCCAGAACACAGTACACAACACAGCAGACAACAGAAAGACCAGACACACATTTCACACTACACATTAGACGGGAAGCCACACACCAAACGCACAACATATGCAACCGCCAACAGAGAACTCATCAAAAAAGGCGAAATGTACAATGCACGAAGAACCACTCAACACACACCACTCACAAATACCAACATCTCACATAACACACAGCACAGTGAAAAATACACAGAACTGTGCACTCAGCAAGCAGTGAGGAACACATACCGCACATACTACATACAAGATACACACAGCACGGACAACACACAACACAGAAGACAAGCAGGTCCCGCAGGCCGTCGGCAATACATCGCCAAGCACACAAGAACACAGCGTACCGCAACAGAATTCTACTCTGTATTTGGCGATTCCACTCTGTATGAGTTAGGAGAAAGTAGCTGCAAGTGTTAGAGCGTGAAGTTAGAGCTCAGTTACCCCAGAACAATTTTCCATTGCACGTTTGAATTAAGCCTCGCTAGCCATAAAGAGGAGCTTCCTTGACAGATTCTCCTAGTGCTGCCTGCTTTTCGCCTGTGGAACAGAACCTCCAAACGTCCTGCTTCCAATGAATGCTGTACAGAAAGCAACTTGCCCCGCCTCTTCCCCTGAGGCTGGGCGGAAGACCTCTTCACAGTATCCCTGTGTCTGGGAGTAGAAGTGTGTATAAGAAGCTCGCCTTGACACAGCAGTGTTTAGCTGCCAGTCTGGATATGGCTGAGCAGGAAATCCCTTGAACTGAGACAGCCTCAGATCCTTCTCTGCAGGACAACGGCCCTGACGCTTAGGGCCCATCCGCCACCAGGCTTTGCAGAAGCTTGCACACACCTCTCGCTGACATGATGGTTGGGGACTGAAGCCAATGGGCACTTAGTTTTCAAAGCTCAGACTGTGGCATGGGAAACCGGCTTACATACCACACAGACCAACCTGGGCCTCTCTGGAGCGGCCACGTAGTAGCAGACGAAAGCGACTTTTTGCACTGCCAAGCTAAATTCGTTGTATGCGGGCGTTTTCCTGACAGCCAGGCTTCCTCAGCAAGGCCTCGCGCGAATGGCCACCCAAGCGAGCGCACGCCGCTCGGCACACACAGAGCTCTGCGCAGCAGACTCCACTCAGGTGCTTAGAGTGCAGGCACACAGGGCAGACACGGGAAGCACTTTGCAAGCGGAATTCGTTGTATGCGGGCAACTTTCTGACAGCCAGGCTGCCTCAGCAAGGCCTCACGCGAATGGCCACCCAAGCGAGCGCACGCCGCTCGGCACACACAGAGCTCTGCGCAGCAGACGTCACTCAGGCGCTTAGAGTGCACGCGCACACGACAGACACGGAAAGCACATTGCAAGCTCAGTTTCAACTTCCACCGCCACGGCTTCAATGATTCCTTGGATGGGCCATCCCGCACTGGTTTCTTTCACTCACATAAGCTGAATCCATAGCTGGCTTGCCTCCACTGCTGTCATTTCAAAGCATCTTGTTCTGCAGCTTCCTGTGTGGCTAGTGCGAAGGCCTATTCGCGGCTCACTTAGGTCTCTGAGACAGAGGGCGTACAGAGAAGACCGCCTTCTACTGCAATGTTTACTGTTTTCCTTATCACGTAGGAGCAAGTTGCATGCAAGGCGAAAGCAGCCTAGTATTCTCTCAGGGAGGGTCTCCTCAGTGCACGGTGGATTGTTTCCCCAGCAGAGTTTGGCACAAGGCTCTCCCGCAGCAGTTTCTGACAGATTACTACAAAGGCATCGTCAGGGCCTTGCTATTAAAGGGATGACGTGGCTCTTTGCACCCTCAGGAAACAACGCCCTCCTGGAGGATTACAAACCTGTGGCGAAAACGGACAAGCATGAGAGGCTACCTTCTGTGCACTTGAATGCAGAAGTCCCTCAACGCACAGCACATCACACCGAGAACATAACTGCACGCTATACACGTGAACCACGGTTCTCAGAGTGAACACAACACCCACAGTGAGGCCCACTGACCAAGCTTGACCATACACAGTACACGCATCACAAAGTACACTCATTGCTCAAGGAGCCAACCACGCACACAACCTGTCAAACACAACCACACACATAGCAACCCCCATGCAAAACACACACAAACCACCACAGAAAGAACACCGAATTTATGCAACACACATTTCACACAGTGCACACATCACTCCAAACACACATAAAACATACAGCACACAGAGCCTCGCAGAATGCACAATGCCAAACACGCAACATATACACAAGATATCGGTCATAACACGCAATATCTCACTCAACTTGCAAAACACACAGACCACAGAACACACAGAGTAGGACACACACAGCACAAACACAAATCACAGAACAACACAGCACACGACACACACAGAAAGTACCACAACTCCTAACACACACGACACTCCCAAATCCATGGGCAAAACACATATAACCAACCAAGAAGACAAGTAGCACCCATTTCACACACTACGCACTACACACACAATCACGCACAGACACACCACACATACATCCTCACACAGGAGCACAACGCAGTGCACACACACACAACACAGAAACACGCCACACAACAGACACCATAAACACACCACACCCTTGAAAGGCAGGCACATAGCTACTGCTCACAATACGCGCGATAAACACTGCACAGACCGCAGACTGCGCACAAGAGACGTACAAAACAAGCACAACCACACACAGTCAACACATCTCACATCATGTCCATAACTCAAACAGCCAAACACACACACACAGCCTCTCTAACACAACAGCACACAAATCACAATCTCACACACACAAAACTGACACAGCACCTACAAGTGCACACACGCAACTGACGAAAACACATGCAACACACATAGAACGCACTACACACAACACGCACAACCACAAACATACAATACTGCGCACACGCAGACCCACACGCAGACAGCACGAACGAAAACGCACAAACACACACACACAACATGCACATGCACACAACACGTCCGACACAAGGCAAACTCAACTTTGCACACAGTGCTCAAATTACACAGCCCACCCAACATCGACCCAGTATGCAACACACGGAAAGCCGAAAGACAGCACTCGCACAACCCAGAACACAGTACACAACACAGCAGACAACAGAAAGACCAGACACACATTTCACACTACACATTAGACGGGAAGCCACACACCAAACGCACAACATATGCAACCGCCAACAGAGAACTCATCAAAAAAGGCGAAATGTACAATGCACGAAGAACCACTCAACACACACCACTCACAAATACCAACATCTCACATAACACACAGCACAGTGAAAAATACACAGAACTGTGCACTCAGCAAGCAGTGAGGAACACATACCGCACATACTACATACAAGATACACACAGCACGGACAACACACAACACAGAAGACAAGCAGGTCCCGCAGGCCGTCGGCAATACATCGCCAAGCACACAAGAACACAGCGTACCGCAACAGAATTCTACTCTGTATTTGGCGATTCCACTCTGTATGAGTTAGGAGAAAGTAGCTGCAAGTGTTAGAGCGTGAAGTTAGAGCTCAGTTACCCCAGAACAATTTTCCATTGCACGTTTGAATTAAGCCTCGCTAGCCATAAAGAGGAGCTTCCTTGACAGATTCTCCTAGTGCTGCCTGCTTTTCGCCTGTGGAACAGAACCTCCAAACGTCCTGCTTCCAATGAATGCTGTACAGAAAGCAACTTGCCCCGCCTCTTCCCCTGAGGCTGGGCGGAAGACCTCTTCACAGTATCCCTGTGTCTGGGAGTAGAAGTGTGTATAAGAAGCTCGCCTTGACACAGCAGTGTTTAGCTGCCAGTCTGGATATGGCTGAGCAGGAAATCCCTTGAACTGAGACAGCCTCAGATCCTTCTCTGCAGGACAACGGCCCTGACGCTTAGGGCCCATCCGCCACCAGGCTTTGCAGAAGCTTGCACACACCTCTCGCTGACATGATGGTTGGGGACTGAAGCCAATGGGCACTTAGTTTTCAAAGCTCAGACTGTGGCATGGGAAACCGGCTTACATACCACACAGACCAACCTGGGCCTCTCTGGAGCGGCCACGTAGTAGCAGACGAAAGCGACTTTTTGCACTGCCAAGCTAAATTCGTTGTATGCGGGCGTTTTCCTGACAGCCAGGCTTCCTCAGCAAGGCCTCGCGCGAATGGCCACCCAAGCGAGCGCACGCCGCTCGGCACACACAGAGCTCTGCGCAGCAGACTCCACTCAGGTGCTTAGAGTGCAGGCACACAGGGCAGACACGGGAAGCACTTTGCAAGCGGAATTCGTTGTATGCGGGCAACTTTCTGACAGCCAGGCTGCCTCAGCAAGGCCTCACGCGAATGGCCACCCAAGCGAGCGCATGCCGCTCGGCACACACAGAGCTCTGCGCAGCAGACGTCACTCAGGCGCTTAGAGTGCACGCGCACACGACAGACACGGAAAGCACATTGCAAGCTCAGTTTCAACTTCCACCGCCACGGCTTCAATGATTCCTTGGATGGGCCATCCCGCACTGGTTTCTTTCACTCACATAAGCTGAATCCATAGCTGGCTTGCCTCCACTGCTGTCATTTCAAAGCATCTTGTTCTGCAGCTTCCTGTGTGGCTAGTGCGAAGGCCTATTCGCGGCTCACTTAGGTCTCTGAGACAGAGGGCGTACAGAGAAGACCGCCTTCTACTGCAATGTTTACTGTTTTCCTTATCACGTAGGAGCAAGTTGCATGCAAGGCGAAAGCAGCCTAGTATTCTCTCAGGGAGGGTCTCCTCAGTGCACGGTGGATTGTTTCCCCAGCAGAGTTTGGCACAAGGCTCTCCCGCAGCAGTTTCTGACAGATTACTACAAAGGCATCGTCAGGGCCTTGCTATTAAAGGGATGACGTGGCTCTTTGCACCCTCAGGAAACAACGCCCTCCTGGAGGATTACAAACCTGTGGCGAAAACGGACAAGCATGAGAGGCTACCTTCTGTGCACTTGAATGCAGAAGTCCCTCAACGCACAGCACATCACACCGAGAACATAACTGCACGCTATACACGTGAACCACGGTTCTCAGAGTGAACACAACACCCACAGTGAGGCCCACTGACCAAGCTTGACCATACACAGTACACGCATCACAAAGTACACTCATTGCTCAAGGAGCCAACCACGCACACAACCTGTCAAACACAACCACACACATAGCAACCCCCATGCAAAACACACACAAACCACCACAGAAAGAACACCGAATTTATGCAACACACATTTCACACAGTGCACACATCACTCCAAACACACATAAAACATACAGCACACAGAGCCTCGCAGAATGCACAATGCCAAACACGCAACATATACACAAGATATCGGTCATAACACGCAATATCTCACTCAACTTGCAAAACACACAGACCACAGAACACACAGAGTAGGACACACACAGCACAAACACAAATCACAGAACAACACAGCACACGACACACACAGAAAGTACCACAACTCCTAACACACACGACACTCCCAAATCCATGGGCAAAACACATATAACCAACCAAGAAGACAAGTAGCACCCATTTCACACACTACGCACTACACACACAATCACGCACAGACACACCACACATACATCCTCACACAGGAGCACAACGCAGTGCACACACACACAACACAGAAACACGCCACACAACAGACACCATAAACACACCACACCCTTGAAAGGCAGGCACATAGCTACTGCTCACAATACGCGCGATAAACACTGCACAGACCGCAGACTGCGCACAAGAGACGTACAAAACAAGCACAACCACACACAGTCAACACATCTCACATCATGTGCATAACTCAAACAGCCAAACACACACACACAGCCTCTCTAACACAACAGCACACAAATCACAATCTCACACACACAAAACTGACACAGCACCTACAAGTGCACACACGCAACTGACGAAAACACATGCAACACACATAGAACGCACTACACACAACACGCACAACCACAAGCATACAATACTGCGCACACGCAGACCCACACGCAGACAGCACGAACGAAAACGCACAAACACACACACACAACATGCACATGCACACAACACGTCCGACACAAGGCAAACTCAACTTTGCACACAGTGCTCAAATTACACAGCCCACCCAACATCGACCCAGTATGCAACACACGGAAAGCCGAAAGACAGCACTCGCACAACCCAGAACACAGTACACAACACAGCAGACAACAGAAAGACCAGACACACATTTCACACTACACATTAGACGGGAAGCCACACACCAAACGCACAACATATGCAACCGCCAACAGAGAACTCATCAAAAAAGGCGAAATGTACAATGCACGAAGAACCACTCAACACACACCACTCACAAATACCAACATCTCACATAACACACAGCACAGTGAAAAATACACAGAACTGTGCACTCAGCAAGCAGTGAGGAACACATACCGCACATACTACATACAAGATACACACAGCACGGACAACACACAACACAGAAGACAAGCAGGTCCCGCAGGCCGTCGGCAATACATCGCCAAGCACACAAGAACACAGCGTACCGCAACAGAATTCTACTCTGTATTTGGCGATTCCACTCTGTATGAGTTAGGAGAAAGTAGCTGCAAGTGTTAGAGCGTGAAGTTAGAGCTCAGTTACCCCAGAACAATTTTCCATTGCACGTTTGAATTAAGCCTCGCTAGCCATAAAGAGGAGCTTCCTTGACAGATTCTCCTAGTGCTGCCTGCTTTTCGCCTGTGGAACAGAACCTCCAAACGTCCTGCTTCCAATGAATGCTGTACAGAAAGCAACTTGCCCCGCCTCTTCCCCTGAGGCTGGGCGGAAGACCTCTTCACAGTATCCCTGTGTCTGGGAGTAGAAGTGTGTATAAGAAGCTCGCCTTGACACAGCAGTGTTTAGCTGCCAGTCTGGATATGGCTGAGCAGGAAATCCCTTGAACTGAGACAGCCTCAGATCCTTCTCTGCAGGACAACGGCCCTGACGCTTAGGGCCCATCCGCCACCAGGCTTTGCAGAAGCTTGCACACACCTCTCGCTGACATGATGGTTGGGGACTGAAGCCAATGGGCACTTAGTTTTCAAAGCTCAGACTGTGGCATGGGAAACCGGCTTACATACCACACAGACCAACCTGGGCCTCTCTGGAGCGGCCACGTAGTAGCAGACGAAAGCGACTTTTTGCACTGCCAAGCTAAATTCGTTGTATGCGGGCGTTTTCCTGACAGCCAGGCTTCCTCAGCAAGGCCTCGCGCGAATGGCCACCCAAGCGAGCGCACGCCGCTCAGCACACACAGAGCTCTGCGCAGCAGACTCCACTCAGGCGCTTAGAGTGCAGGCACACACGGCAGACACGGGAAGCACATTGCAAGCGGAATTCGTTGTATGCGGGCAACTTTCTGACAGCCAGGCTGCCTCAGCAAGGCCTCACGCGAATGGCCACCCAAGCGAGCGCACGCCGCTCGGCACACACAGAGCTCTGCGCAGCAGACTCCACTCAGGTGCTTAGAGTGCAGGCACACAGGGCAGACACGGGAAGCACTTTGCAAGCGGAATTCGTTGTATGCGGGCAACTTTCTGACAGCCAGGCTGCCTCAGCAAGGCCTCACGCGAATGGCCACCCAAGCGAGCGCACGCCGCTCGGCACACACAGAGCTCTGCGCAGCAGACGTCACTCAGGCGCTTAGAGTGCACGCGCACACGACAGACACGGAAAGCACATTGCAAGCTCAGTTTCAACTTCCACCGCCACGGCTTCAATGATTCCTTGGATGGGCCATCCCGCACTGGTTTCTTTCACTCACATAAGCTGAATCCATAGCTGGCTTGCCTCCACTGCTGTCATTTCAAAGCATCTTGTTCTGCAGCTTCCTGTGTGGCTAGTGCGAAGGCCTATTCGCGGCTCACTTAGGTCTCTGAGACAGAGGGCGTACAGAGAAGACCGCCTTCTACTGCAATGTTTACTGTTTTCCTTATCACGTAGGAGCAAGTTGCATGCAAGGCGAAAGCAGCCTAGTATTCTCTCAGGGAGGGTCTCCTCAGTGCACGGTGGATTGTTTCCCCAGCAGAGTTTGGCACAAGGCTCTCCCGCAGCAGTTTCTGACAGATTACTACAAAGGCATCATCAGGGCCTTGCTATTAAAGGGATGACGTGGCTCTTTGCACCCTCAGGAAACAACGCCCTCCTGGAGGATTACAAACCTGTGGCGAAAACGGACAAGCATGAGAGGCTACCTTCTGTGCACTTGAATGCAGAAGTCCCTCAACGCACAGCACATCACACCGAGAACATAACTGCACGCTATACACGTGAACCACGGTTCTCAGAGTGAACACAACACCCACAGTGAGGCCCACTGACCAAGCTTGACCATACACAGTACACGCATCACAAAGTACACTCATTGCTCAAGGAGCCAACCACGCACACAACCTGTCAAACACAACCACACACATAGCAACCCCCATGCAAAACACACACAAACCACCACAGAAAGAACACCGAATTTATGCAACACACATTTCACACAGTGCACACATCACTCCAAACACACATAAAACATACAGCACACAGAGCCTCGCAGAATGCACAATGCCAAACACGCAACATATACACAAGATATCGGTCATAACACGCAATATCTCACTCAACTTGCAAAACACACAGACCACAGAACACACAGAGTAGGACACACACAGCACAAACACAAATCACAGAACAACACAGCACACGACACACACAGAAAGTACCACAACTCCTAACACACACGACACTCCCAAATCCATGGGCAAAACACATATAACCAACCAAGAAGACAAGTAGCACCCATTTCACACACTACGCACTACACACACAATCACGCACAGACACACCACACATACATCCTCACACAGGAGCACAACGCAGTGCACACACACACAACACAGAAACACGCCACACAACAGACACCATAAACACACCACACCCTTGAAAGGCAGGCACATAGCTACTGCTCACAATACGCGCGATAAACACTGCACAGACCGCAGACTGCGCACAAGAGACGTACAAAACAAGCACAACCACACACAGTCAACACATCTCACATCATGTGCATAACTCAAACAGCCAAACACACACACACAGCCTCTCTAACACAACAGCACACAAATCACAATCTCACACACACAAAACTGACACAGCACCTACAAGTGCACACACGCAACTGACGAAAACACATGCAACACACATAGAACGCACTACACACAACACGCACAACCACAAGCATACAATACTGCGCACACGCAGACCCACACGCAGACAGCACGAACGAAAACGCACAAACACACACACACAACATGCACATGCACACAACACGTCCGACACAAGGCAAACTCAACTTTGCACACAGTGCTCAAATTACACAGCCCACCCAACATCGACCCAGTATGCAACACACGGAAAGCCGAAAGACAGCACTCGCACAACCCAGAACACAGTACACAACACAGCAGACAACAGAAAGACCAGACACACATTTCACACTACACATTAGACGGGAAGCCACACACCAAACGCACAACATATGCAACCGCCAACAGAGAACTCATCAAAAAAGGCGAAATGTACAATGCACGAAGAACCACTCAACACACACCACTCACAAATACCAACATCTCACATAACACACAGCACAGTGAAAAATACACAGAACTGTGCACTCAGCAAGCAGTGAGGAACACATACCGCACATACTACATACAAGATACACACAGCACGGACAACACACAACACAGAAGACAAGCAGGTCCCGCAGGCCGTCGGCAATACATCGCCAAGCACACAAGAACACAGCGTACCGCAACAGAATTCTACTCTGTATTTGGCGATTCCACTCTGTATGAGTTAGGAGAAAGTAGCTGCAAGTGTTAGAGCGTGAAGTTAGAGCTCAGTTACCCCAGAACAATTTTCCATTGCACGTTTGAATTAAGCCTCGCTAGCCATAAAGAGGAGCTTCCTTGACAGATTCTCCTAGTGCTGCCTGCTTTTCGCCTGTGGAACAGAACCTCCAAACGTCCTGCTTCCAATGAATGCTGTACAGAAAGCAACTTGCCCCGCCTCTTCCCCTGAGGCTGGGCGGAAGACCTCTTCACAGTATCCCTGTGTCTGGGAGTAGAAGTGTGTATAAGAAGCTCGCCTTGACACAGCAGTGTTTAGCTGCCAGTCTGGATATGGCTGAGCAGGAAATCCCTTGAACTGAGACAGCCTCAGATCCTTCTCTGCAGGACAACGGCCCTGACGCTTAGGGCCCATCCGCCACCAGGCTTTGCAGAAGCTTGCACACACCTCTCGCTGACATGATGGTTGGGGACTGAAGCCAATGGGCACTTAGTTTTCAAAGCTCAGACTGTGGCATGGGAAACCGGCTTACATACCACACAGACCAACCTGGGCCTCTCTGGAGCGGCCACGTAGTAGCAGACGAAAGCGACTTTTTGCACTGCCAAGCTAAATTCGTTGTATGCGGGCGTTTTCCTGACAGCCAGGCTTCCTCAGCAAGGCCTCGCGCGAATGGCCACCCAAGCGAGCGCACGCCGCTCAGCACACACAGAGCTCTGCGCAGCAGACTCCACTCAGGCGCTTAGAGTGCAGGCACACACGGCAGACACGGGAAGCACATTGCAAGCGGAATTCGTTGTATGCGGGCAACTTTCTGACAGCCAGGCTGCCTCAGCAAGGCCTCACGCGAATGGCCACCCAAGCGAGCGCACGCCGCTCGGCACACACAGAGCTCTGCGCAGCAGACTCCACTCAGGTGCTTAGAGTGCAGGCACACAGGGCAGACACGGGAAGCACTTTGCAAGCGGAATTCGTTGTATGCGGGCAACTTTCTGACAGCCAGGCTGCCTCAGCAAGGCCTCACGCGAATGGCCACCCAAGCGAGCGCACGCCGCTCGGCACACACAGAGCTCTGCGCAGCAGACGTCACTCAGGCGCTTAGAGTGCACGCGCACACGACAGACACGGAAAGCACATTGCAAGCTCAGTTTCAACTTCCACCGCCACGGCTTCAATGATTCCTTGGATGGGCCATCCCGCACTGGTTTCTTTCACTCACATAAGCTGAATCCATAGCTGGCTTGCCTCCACTGCTGTCATTTCAAAGCATCTTGTTCTGCAGCTTCCTGTGTGGCTAGTGCGAAGGCCTATTCGCGGCTCACTTAGGTCTCTGAGACAGAGGGCGTACAGAGAAGACCGCCTTCTACTGCAATGTTTACTGTTTTCCTTATCACGTAGGAGCAAGTTGCATGCAAGGCGAAAGCAGCCTAGTATTCTCTCAGGGAGGGTCTCCTCAGTGCACGGTGGATTGTTTCCCCAGCAGAGTTTGGCACAAGGCTCTCCCGCAGCAGTTTCTGACAGATTACTACAAAGGCATCGTCAGGGCCTTGCTATTAAAGGGATGACGTGGCTCTTTGCACCCTCAGGAAACAACGCCCTCCTGGAGGATTACAAACCTGTGGCGAAAACGGACAAGCATGAGAGGCTACCTTCTGTGCACTTGAATGCAGAAGTCCCTCAACGCACAGCACATCACACCGAGAACATAACTGCACGCTATACACGTGAACCACGGTTCTCAGAGTGAACACAACACCCACAGTGAGGCCCACTGACCAAGCTTGACCATACACAGTACACGCATCACAAAGTACACTCATTGCTCAAGGAGCCAACCACGCACACAACCTGTCAAACACAACCACACACATAGCAACCCCCATGCAAAACACACACAAACCACCACAGAAAGAACACCGAATTTATGCAACACACATTTCACACAGTGCACACATCACTCCAAACACACATAAAACATACAGCACACAGAGCCTCGCAGAATGCACAATGCCAAACACGCAACATATACACAAGATATCGGTCATAACACGCAATATCTCACTCAACTTGCAAAACACACAGACCACAGAACACACAGAGTAGGACACACACAGCACAAACACAAATCACAGAACAACACAGCACACGACACACACAGAAAGTACCACAACTCCTAACACACACGACACTCCCAAATCCATGGGCAAAACACATATAACCAACCAAGAAGACAAGTAGCACCCATTTCACACACTACGCACTACACACACAATCACGCACAGACACACCACACATACATCCTCACACAGGAGCACAACGCAGTGCACACACACACAACACAGAAACACGCCACACAACAGACACCATAAACACACCACACCCTTGAAAGGCAGGCACATAGCTACTGCTCACAATACGCGCGATAAACACTGCACAGACCGCAGACTGCGCACAAGAGACGTACAAAACAAGCACAACCACACACAGTCAACACATCTCACATCATGTGCATAACTCAAACAGCCAAACACACACACACAGCCTCTCTAACACAACAGCACACAAATCACAATCTCACACACACAAAACTGACACAGCACCTACAAGTGCACACACGCAACTGACGAAAACACATGCAACACACATAGAACGCACTACACACAACACGCACAACCACAAGCATACAATACTGCGCACACGCAGACCCACACGCAGACAGCACGAACGAAAACGCACAAACACACACACACAACATGCACATGCACACAACACGTCCGACACAAGGCAAACTCAACTTTGCACACAGTGCTCAAATTACACAGCCCACCCAACATCGACCCAGTATGCAACACACGGAAAGCCGAAAGACAGCACTCGCACAACCCAGAACACAGTACACAACACAGCAGACAACAGAAAGACCAGACACACATTTCACACTACACATTAGACGGGAAGCCACACACCAAACGCACAACATATGCAACCGCCAACAGAGAACTCATCAAAAAAGGCGAAATGTACAATGCACGAAGAACCACTCAACACACACCACTCACAAATACCAACATCTCACATAACACACAGCACAGTGAAAAATACACAGAACTGTGCACTCAGCAAGCAGTGAGGAACACATACCGCACATACTACATACAAGATACACACAGCACGGACAACACACAACACAGAAGACAAGCAGGTCCCGCAGGCCGTCGGCAATACATCGCCAAGCACACAAGAACACAGCGTACCGCAACAGAATTCTACTCTGTATTTGGCGATTCCACTCTGTATGAGTTAGGGGAAAGTAGCTGCAAGTGTTAGAGCGTGAAGTTAGAGCTCAGTTACCCCAGAACAATTTTCCATTGCACGTTTGAATTAAGCCTCGCTAGCCATAAAGAGGAGCTTCCTTGACAGATTCTCCTAGTGCTGCCTGCTTTTCGCCTGTGGAACAGAACCTCCAAACGTCCTGCTTCCAATGAATGCTGTACAGAAAGCAACTTGCCCCGCCTCTTCCCCTGAGGCTGGGCGGAAGACCTCTTCACAGTATCCCTGTGTCTGGGAGTAGAAGTGTGTATAAGAAGCTCGCCTTGACACAGCAGTGTTTAGCTGCCAGTCTGGATATGGCTGAGCAGGAAATCCCTTGAACTGAGACAGCCTCAGATCCTTCTCTGCAGGACAACGGCCCTGACGCTTAGGGCCCATCCGCCACCAGGCTTTGCAGAAGCTTGCACACACCTCTCGCTGACATGATGGTTGGGGACTGAAGCCAATGGGCACTTAGTTTTCAAAGCTCAGACTGTGGCATGGGAAACCGGCTTACATACCACACAGACCAACCTGGGCCTCTCTGGAGCGGCCACGTAGTAGCAGACGAAAGCGACTTTTTGCACTGCCAAGCTAAATTCGTTGTATGCGGGCGTTTTCCTGACAGCCAGGCTTCCTCAGCAAGGCCTCGCGCGAATGGCCACCCAAGCGAGCGCACGCCGCTCAGCACACACAGAGCTCTGCGCAGCAGACTCCACTCAGGCGCTTAGAGTGCAGGCACACACGGCAGACACGGGAAGCACATTGCAAGCGGAATTCGTTGTATGCGGGCAACTTTCTGACAGCCAGGCTGCCTCAGCAAGGCCTCACGCGAATGGCCACCCAAGCGAGCGCACGCCGCTCGGCACACACAGAGCTCTGCGCAGCAGACTCCACTCAGGTGCTTAGAGTGCAGGCACACAGGGCAGACACGGGAAGCACTTTGCAAGCGGAATTCGTTGTATGCGGGCAACTTTCTGACAGCCAGGCTGCCTCAGCAAGGCCTCACGCGAATGGCCACCCAAGCGAGCGCACGCCGCTCGGCACACACAGAGCTCTGCGCAGCAGACGTCACTCAGGCGCTTAGAGTGCACGCGCACACGACAGACACGGAAAGCACATTGCAAGCTCAGTTTCAACTTCCACCGCCACGGCTTCAATGATTCCTTGGATGGGCCATCCCGCACTGGTTTCTTTCACTCACATAAGCTGAATCCATAGCTGGCTTGCCTCCACTGCTGTCATTTCAAAGCATCTTGTTCTGCAGCTTCCTGTGTGGCTAGTGCGAAGGCCTATTCGCGGCTCACTTAGGTCTCTGAGACAGAGGGCGTACAGAGAAGACCGCCTTCTACTGCAATGTTTACTGTTTTCCTTATCACGTAGGAGCAAGTTGCATGCAAGGCGAAAGCAGCCTAGTATTCTCTCAGGGAGGGTCTCCTCAGTGCACGGTGGATTGTTTCCCCAGCAGAGTTTGGCACAAGGCTCTCCCGCAGCAGTTTCTGACAGATTACTACAAAGGCATCGTCAGGGCCTTGCTATTAAAGGCATGACGTGGCTCTTTGCACCCTCAGGAAACAACGCCCTCCTGGAGGATTACAAACCTGTGGCGAAAACGGACAAGCATGAGAGGCTACCTTCTGTGCACTTGAATGCAGAAGTCCCTCAACGCACAGCACATCACACCGAGAACATAACTGCACGCTATACACGTGAACCACGGTTCTCAGAGTGAACACAACACCCACAGTGAGGCCCACTGACCAAGCTTGACCATACACAGTACACGCATCACAAAGTACACTCATTGCTCAAGGAGCCAACCACGCACACAACCTGTCAAACACAACCACACACATAGCAACCCCCATGCAAAACACACACAAACCACCACAGAAAGAACACCGAATTTATGCAACACACATTTCACACAGTGCACACATCACTCCAAACACACATAAAACATACAGCACACAGAGCCTCGCAGAATGCACAATGCCAAACACGCAACATATACACAAGATATCGGTCATAACACGCAATATCTGACTCAACTTGCAAAACACACAGACCACAGAACACACAGAGTAGGACACACACAGCACAAACACAAATCACAGAACAACACAGCACACGACACACACAGAAAGTACCACAACTCCTAACACACACGACACTCCCAAATCCATGGGCAAAACACATATAACCAACCAAGAAGACAAGTAGCACCCATTTCACACACTACGCACTACACACACAATCACGCACAGACACACCACACATACATCCTCACACAGGAGCACAACGCAGTGCACACACACACAACACAGAAACACGCCACACAACAGACACCATAAACACACCACACCCTTGAAAGGCAGGCACATAGCTACTGCTCACAATACGCGCGATAAACACTGCACAGACCGCAGACTGCGCACAAGAGACGTACAAAACAAGCACAACCACACACAGTCAACACATCTCACATCATGTGCATAACTCAAACAGCCAAACACACACACACAGCCTCTCTAACACAACAGCACACAAATCACAATCTCACACACACAAAACTGACACAGCACCTACAAGTGCACACACGCAACTGACGAAAACACATGCAACACACATAGAACGCACTACACACAACACGCACAACCACAAGCATACAATACTGCGCACACGCAGACCCACACGCAGACAGCACGAACGAAAACGCACAAACACACACACACAACATGCACATGCACACAACACGTCCGACACAAGGCAAACTCAACTTTGCACACAGTGCTCAAATTACACAGCCCACCCAACATCGACCCAGTATGCAACACACGGAAAGCCGAAAGACAGCACTCGCACAACCCAGAACACAGTACACAACACAGCAGACAACAGAAAGACCAGACACACATTTCACACTACACATTAGACGGGAAGCCACACACCAAACGCACAACATATGCAACCGCCAACAGAGAACTCATCAAAAAAGGCGAAATGTACAATGCACGAAGAACCACTCAACACACACCACTCACAAATACCAACATCTCACATAACACACAGCACAGTGAAAAATACACAGAACTGTGCACTCAGCAAGCAGTGAGGAACACATACCGCACATACTACATACAAGATACACACAGCACGGACAACACACAACACAGAAGACAAGCAGGTCCCGCAGGCCGTCGGCAATACATCGCCAAGCACACAAGAACACAGCGTACCGCAACAGAATTCTACTCTGTATTTGGCGATTCCACTCTGTATGAGTTAGGAGAAAGTAGCTGCAAGTGTTAGAGCGTGAAGTTAGAGCTCAGTTACCCCAGAACAATTTTCCATTGCACGTTTGAATTAAGCCTCGCTAGCCATAAAGAGGAGCTTCCTTGACAGATTCTCCTAGTGCTGCCTGCTTTTCGCCTGTGGAACAGAACCTCCAAACGTCCTGCTTCCAATGAATGCTGTACAGAAAGCAACTTGCCCCGCCTCTTCCCCTGAGGCTGGGCGGAAGACCTCTTCACAGTATCCCTGTGTCTGGGAGTAGAAGTGTGTATAAGAAGCTCGCCTTGACACAGCAGTGTTTAGCTGCCAGTCTGGATATGGCTGAGCAGGAAATCCCTTGAACTGAGACAGCCTCAGATCCTTCTCTGCAGGACAACGGCCCTGACGCTTAGGGCCCATCCGCCACCAGGCTTTGCAGAAGCTTGCACACACCTCTCGCTGACATGATGGTTGGGGACTGAAGCCAATGGGCACTTAGTTTTCAAAGCTCAGACTGTGGCATGGGAAACCGGCTTACATACCACACAGACCAACCTGGGCCTCTCTGGAGCGGCCACGTAGTAGCAGACGAAAGCGACTTTTTGCACTGCCAAGCTAAATTCGTTGTATGCGGGCGTTTTCCTGACAGCCAGGCTTCCTCAGCAAGGGCTCGCGCGAATGGCCACCCAAGCGGGCGCACGCCGCTCAGCACACACAGAGCTCTGCGCAGCAGACTCCACTCAGGGGCTTAGAGTGCAGGGACACACGGCAGACACGGGAAGCACATTGCGAGCGGAATTCGTTGTATGCGGGCAACTTTCTGACAGCCAGGCTGCCTCAGCAAGGCCTCACGCGAATGGCCACCCAAGCGAGCGCACGCCGCTCGGCACACACAGAGCTCTGCGCAGCAGACTCCACTCAGGTGCTTAGAGTGCAGGCACACAGGGCAGACACGGGAAGCACTTTGCAAGCGGAATTCGTTGTATGCGGGCAACTTTCTGACAGCCAGGCTGCCTCAGCAAGGCCTCACGCGAATGGCCACCCAAGCGAGCGCACGCCGCTCGGCACACACAGAGCTCTGCGCAGCAGACGTCACTCAGGCGCTTAGAGTGCACGCGCACACGACAGACACGGAAAGCACATTGCAAGCTCAGTTTCAACTTCCACCGCCACGGCTTCAATGATTCCTTGGATGGGCCATCCGCACTGGTTTCTTTCACTCACATAAGCTGAATCCATAGCTGGCTTGCCTCCACTGCTGTCATTTCAAAGCATCTTGTTCTGCAGCTTCCTGTGTGGCTAGTGCGAAGGCCTATTCGCGGCTCACTTAGGTCTCTGAGACAGAGGGCGTACAGAGAAGACCGCCTTCTACTGCAATGTTTACTGTTTTCCTTATCACGTAGGAGCAAGTTGCATGCAAGGCGAAAGCAGCCTAGTATTCTCTCAGGGAGGGTCTCCTCAGTGCACGGTGGATTGTTTCCCCAGCAGAGTTTGGCACAAGGCTCTCCCGCAGCAGTTTCTGACAGATTACTACAAAGGCATCGTCAGGGCCTTGCTATTAAAGGGATGACGTGGCTCTTTGCACCCTCAGGAAACAACGCCCTCCTGGAGGATTACAAACCTGTGGCGAAAACGGACAAGCATGAGAGGCTACCTTCTGTGCACTTGAATGCAGAAGTCCCTCAACGCACAGCACATCACACCGAGAACATAACTGCACGCTATACACGTGAACCACGGTTCTCAGAGTGAACACAACACCCACAGTGAGGCCCACTGACCAAGCTTGACCATACACAGTACACGCATCACAAAGTACACTCATTGCTCAAGGAGCCAACCACGCACACAACCTGTCAAACACAACCACACACATAGCAACCCCCATGCAAAACACACACAAACCACCACAGAAAGAACACCGAATTTATGCAACACACATTTCACACAGTGCACACATCACTCCAAACACACATAAAACATACAGCACACAGAGCCTCGCAGAATGCACAATGCCAAACACGCAACATATACACAAGATATCGGTCATAACACGCAATATCTCACTCAACTTGCAAAACACACAGACCACAGAACACACAGAGTAGGACACACACAGCACAAACACAAATCACAGAACAACACAGCACACGACACACACAGAAAGTACCACAACTCCTAACACACACGACACTCCCAAATCCATGGGCAAAACACATATAACCAACCAAGAAGACAAGTAGCACCCATTTCACACACTACGCACTACACACACAATCACGCACAGACACACCACACATACATCCTCACACAGGAGCACAACGCAGTGCACACACACACAACACAGAAACACGCCACACAACAGACACCATAAACACACCACACCCTTGAAAGGCAGGCACATAGCTACTGCTCACAATACGCGCGATAAACACTGCACAGACCGCAGACTGCGCACAAGAGACGTACAAAACAAGCACAACCACACACAGTCAACACATCTCACATCATGTGCATAACTCAAACAGCCAAACACACACACACAGCCTCTCTAACACAACAGCACACAAATCACAATCTCACACACACAAAACTGACACAGCACCTACAAGTGCACACACGCAACTGACGAAAACACATGCAACACACATAGAACGCACTACACACAACACGCACAACCACAAGCATACAATACTGCGCACACGCAGACCCACACGCAGACAGCACGAACGAAAACGCACAAACACACACACACAACATGCACATGCACACAACACGTCCGACACAAGGCAAACTCAACTTTGCACACAGTGCTCAAATTACACAGCCCACCCAACATCGACCCAGTATGCAACACACGGAAAGCCGAAAGACAGCACTCGCACAACCCAGAACACAGTACACAACACAGCAGACAACAGAAAGACCAGACACACATTTCACACTACACATTAGACGGGAAGCCACACACCAAACGCACAACATATGCAACCGCCAACAGAGAACTCATCAAAAAAGGCGAAATGTACAATGCACGAAGAACCACTCAACACACACCACTCACAAATACCAACATCTCACATAACACACAGCACAGTGAAAAATACACAGAACTGTGCACTCAGCAAGCAGTGAGGAACACATACCGCACATACTACATACAAGATACACACAGCACGGACAACACACAACACAGAAGACAAGCAGGTCCCGCAGGCCGTCGGCAATACATCGCCAAGCACACAAGAACACAGCGTACCGCAACAGAATTCTACTCTGTATTTGGCGATTCCACTCTGTATGAGTTAGGAGAAAGTAGCTGCAAGTGTTAGAGCGTGAAGTTAGAGCTCAGTTACCCCAGAACAATTTTCCATTGCACGTTTGAATTAAGCCTCGCTAGCCATAAAGAGGAGCTTCCTTGACAGATTCTCCTAGTGCTGCCTGCTTTTCGCCTGTGGAACAGAACCTCCAAACGTCCTGCTTCCAATGAATGCTGTACAGAAAGCAACTTGCCCCGCCTCTTCCCCTGAGGCTGGGCGGAAGACCTCTTCACAGTATCCCTGTGTCTGGGAGTAGAAGTGTGTATAAGAAGCTCGCCTTGACACAGCAGTGTTTAGCTGCCAGTCTGGATATGGCTGAGCAGGAAATCCCTTGAACTGAGACAGCCTCAGATCCTTCTCTGCAGGACAACGGCCCTGACGCTTAGGGCCCATCCGCCACCAGGCTTTGCAGAAGCTTGCACACACCTCTCGCTGACATGATGGTTGGGGACTGAAGCCAATGGGCACTTAGTTTTCAAAGCTCAGACTGTGGCATGGGAAACCGGCTTACATACCACACAGACCAACCTGGGCCTCTCTGGAGCGGCCACGTAGTAGCAGACGAAAGCGACTTTTTGCACTGCCAAGCTAAATTCGTTGTATGCGGGCGTTTTCCTGACAGCCAGGCTTCCTCAGCAAGGCCTCGCGCGAATGGCCACCCAAGCGAGCGCACGCCGCTCAGCACACACAGAGCTCTGCGCAGCAGACTCCACTCAGGCGCTTAGAGTGCAGGCACACACGGCAGACACGGGAAGCACATTGCAAGCGGAATTCGTTGTATGCGGGCAACTTTCTGACAGCCAGGCTGCCTCAGCAAGGCCTCACGCGAATGGCCACCCAAGCGAGCGCACGCCGCTCGGCACACACAGAGCTCTGCGCAGCAGACTCCACTCAGGTGCTTAGAGTGCAGGCACACAGGGCAGACACGGGAAGCACTTTGCAAGCGGAATTCGTTGTATGCGGGCAACTTTCTGACAGCCAGGCTGCCTCAGCAAGGCCTCACGCGAATGGCCACCCAAGCGAGCGCACGCCGCTCGGCACACACAGAGCTCTGCGCAGCAGACGTCACTCAGGCGCTTAGAGTGCACGCGCACACGACAGACACGGAAAGCACATTGCAAGCTCAGTTTCAACTTCCACCGCCACGGCTTCAATGATTCCTTGGATGGGCCATCCCGCACTGGTTTCTTTCACTCACATAAGCTGAATCCATAGCTGGCTTGCCTCCACTGCTGTCATTTCAAAGCATCTTGTTCTGCAGCTTCCTGTGTGGCTAGTGCGAAGGCCTATTCGCGGCTCACTTAGGTCTCTGAGACAGAGGGCGTACAGAGAAGACCGCCTTCTACTGCAATGTTTACTGTTTTCCTTATCACGTAGGAGCAAGTTGCATGCAAGGCGAAAGCAGCCTAGTATTCTCTCAGGGAGGGTCTCCTCAGTGCACGGTGGATTGTTTCCCCAGCAGAGTTTGGCACAAGGCTCTCCCGCAGCAGTTTCTGACAGATTACTACAAAGGCATCGTCAGGGCCTTGCTATTAAAGGGATGACGTGGCTCTTTGCACCCTCAGGAAACAACGCCCTCCTGGAGGATTACAAACCTGTGGCGAAAACGGACAAGCATGAGAGGCTACCTTCTGTGCACTTGAATGCAGAAGTCCCTCAACGCACAGCACATCACACCGAGAACATAACTGCACGCTATACACGTGAACCACGGTTCTCAGAGTGAACACAACACCCACAGTGAGGCCCACTGACCAAGCTTGACCATACACAGTACACGCATCACAAAGTACACTCATTGCTCAAGGAGCCAACCACGCACACAACCTGTCAAACACAACCACACACATAGCAACCCCCATGCAAAACACACACAAACCACCACAGAAAGAACACCGAATTTATGCAACACACATTTCACACAGTGCACACATCACTCCAAACACACATAAAACATACAGCACACAGAGCCTCGCAGAATGCACAATGCCAAACACGCAACATATACACAAGATATCGGTCATAACACGCAATATCTCACTCAACTTGCAAAACACACAGACCACAGAACACACAGAGTAGGACACACACAGCACAAACACAAATCACAGAACAACACAGCACACGACACACACAGAAAGTACCACAACTCCTAACACACACGACACTCCCAAATCCATGGGCAAAACACATATAACCAACCAAGAAGACAAGTAGCACCCATTTCACACACTACGCACTACACACACAATCACGCACAGACACACCACACATACATCCTCACACAGGAGCACAACGCAGTGCACACACACACAACACAGAAACACGCCACACAACAGACACCATAAACACACCACACCCTTGAAAGGCAGGCACATAGCTACTGCTCACAATACGCGCGATAAACACTGCACAGACCGCAGACTGCGCACAAGAGACGTACAAAACAAGCACAACCACACACAGTCAACACATCTCACATCATGTGCATAACTCAAACAGCCAAACACACACACACAGCCTCTCTAACACAACAGCACACAAATCACAATCTCACACACACAAAACTGACACAGCACCTACAAGTGCACACACGCAACTGACGAAAACACATGCAACACACATAGAACGCACTACACACAACACGCACAACCACAAGCATACAATACTGCGCACACGCAGACCCACACGCAGACAGCACGAACGAAAACGCACAAACACACACACACAACATGCACATGCACACAACACGTCCGACACAAGGCAAACTCAACTTTGCACACAGTGCTCAAATTACACAGCCCACCCAACATCGACCCAGTATGCAACACACGGAAAGCCGAAAGACAGCACTCGCACAACCCAGAACACAGTACACAACACAGCAGACAACAGAAAGACCAGACACACATTTCACACTACACATTAGACGGGAAGCCACACACCAAACGCACAACATATGCAACCGCCAACAGAGAACTCATCAAAAAAGGCGAAATGTACAATGCACGAAGAACCACTCAACACACACCACTCACAAATACCAACATCTCACATAACACACAGCACAGTGAAAAATACACAGAACTGTGCACTCAGCAAGCAGTGAGGAACACATACCGCACATACTACATACAAGATACACACAGCACGGACAACACACAACACAGAAGACAAGCAGGTCCCGCAGGCCGTCGGCAATACATCGCCAAGCACACAAGAACACAGCGTACCGCAACAGAATTCTACTCTGTATTTGGCGATTCCACTCTGTATGAGTTAGGAGAAAGTAGCTGCAAGTGTTAGAGCGTGAAGTTAGAGCTCAGTTACCCCAGAACAATTTTCCATTGCACGTTTGAATTAAGCCTCGCTAGCCATAAAGAGGAGCTTCCTTGACAGATTCTCCTAGTGCTGCCTGCTTTTCGCCTGTGGAACAGAACCTCCAAACGTCCTGCTTCCAATGAATGCTGTACAGAAAGCAACTTGCCCCGCCTCTTCCCCTGAGGCTGGGCGGAAGACCTCTTCACAGTATCCCTGTGTCTGGGAGTAGAAGTGTGTATAAGAAGCTCGCCTTGACACAGCAGTGTTTAGCTGCCAGTCTGGATATGGCTGAGCAGGAAATCCCTTGAACTGAGACAGCCTCAGATCCTTCTCTGCAGGACAACGGCCCTGACGCTTAGGGCCCATCCGCCACCAGGCTTTGCAGAAGCTTGCACACACCTCTCGCTGACATGATGGTTGGGGACTGAAGCCAATGGGCACTTAGTTTTCAAAGCTCAGACTGTGGCATGGGAAACCGGCTTACATACCACACAGACCAACCTGGGCCTCTCTGGAGCGGCCACGTAGTAGCAGACGAAAGCGACTTTTTGCACTGCCAAGCTAAATTCGTTGTATGCGGGCGTTTTCCTGACAGCCAGGCTTCCTCAGCAAGGCCTCGCGCGAATGGCCACCCAAGCGAGCGCACGCCGCTCAGCACACACAGAGCTCTGCGCAGCAGACTCCACTCAGGCGCTTAGAGTGCAGGCACACACGGCAGACACGGGAAGCACATTGCAAGCGGAATTCGTTGTATGCGGGCAACTTTCTGACAGCCAGGCTGCCTCAGCAAGGCCTCACGCGAATGGCCACCCAAGCGAGCGCACGCCGCTCGGCACACACAGAGCTCTGCGCAGCAGACTCCACTCAGGTGCTTAGAGTGCAGGCACACAGGGCAGACACGGGAAGCACTTTGCAAGCGGAATTCGTTGTATGCGGGCAACTTTCTGACAGCCAGGCTGCCTCAGCAAGGCCTCACGCGAATGGCCACCCAAGCGAGCGCACGCCGCTCGGCACACACAGAGCTCTGCGCAGCAGACGTCACTCAGGCGCTTAGAGTGCACGCGCACACGACAGACACGGAAAGCACATTGCAAGCTCAGTTTCAACTTCCACCGCCACGGCTTCAATGATTCCTTGGATGGGCCATCCCGCACTGGTTTCTTTCACTCACATAAGCTGAATCCATAGCTGGCTTGCCTCCACTGCTGTCATTTCAAAGCATCTTGTTCTGCAGCTTCCTGTGTGGCTAGTGCGAAGGCCTATTCGCGGCTCACTTAGGTCTCTGAGACAGAGGGCGTACAGAGAAGACCGCCTTCTACTGCAATGTTTACTGTTTTCCTTATCACGTAGGAGCAAGTTGCATGCAAGGCGAAAGCAGCCTAGTATTCTCTCAGGGAGGGTCTCCTCAGTGCACGGTGGATTGTTTCCCCAGCAGAGTTTGGCACAAGGCTCTCCCGCAGCAGTTTCTGACAGATTACTACAAAGGCATCGTCAGGGCCTTGCTATTAAAGGGATGACGTGGCTCTTTGCACCCTCAGGAAACAACGCCCTCCTGGAGGATTACAAACCTGTGGCGAAAACGGACAAGCATGAGAGGCTACCTTCTGTGCACTTGAATGCAGAAGTCCCTCAACGCACAGCACATCACACCGAGAACATAACTGCACGCTATACACGTGAACCACGGTTCTCAGAGTGAACACAACACCCACAGTGAGGCCCACTGACCAAGCTTGACCATACACAGTACACGCATCACAAAGTACACTCATTGCTCAAGGAGCCAACCACGCACACAACCTGTCAAACACAACCACACACATAGCAACCCCCATGCAAAACACACACAAACCACCACAGAAAGAACACCGAATTTATGCAACACACATTTCACACAGTGCACACATCACTCCAAACACACATAAAACATACAGCACACAGAGCCTCGCAGAATGCACAATGCCAAACACGCAACATATACACAAGATATCGGTCATAACACGCAATATCACACCCAACTTGCACAACACGCAGACCACAGAACACACAGAGTAGGACACACACAGCACACACACAAATCACAGAACACCACAGCACACGACACACACAGAAAGTACCACAACTCCTAACACACACGACACACCCAAATCCATGGGCAAAACACATATAACCAACCAAGAAGACAAGTAGCACCCATTTCACACACTACGCACTACACACACAATCACGCACAGACACACCACACATACATCCTCACACAGGAGCACAACGCAGTGCACACACACACAACACAGAAACACGCCACACAAAACAGACCATAAAAACACCACACCCTTGAAAGGCAGGCACATAGCTACTGCTCACAATACGCGCGATAAACACTGCACAGACCGCAGACTGCGCACAAGAGACGTACAAAACAAGCACAACCACACACAGTCAACACATCTCACATCATGTGCATAACTCAAACACCCAAACACACACACACAGCCTCTCTAACTCAACAGCACACAAATCACAATCTCCCACACACAAAACTGACACAGCACCTACAAGTGCACACACGCAACTGACGAAAACACATGCAACACACATAGAACGCACTACACACAACACGCACAACCACAAGCATACAATACTGCGCACACGCAGACCCACACGCAGACAGCACGAACGAAAACGCACAAACACACACACACAACATGCACATGCACACAACACGTCCGACACAAGGCAAAATCAACTTTGCACACAGTGCTCAAATTACACAGCCCACCCAACATCGACCCAGTATGCAACACACGGAAAGCCGAAAGACAGCACTCGCACAACCCAGAACACAGTACACAACACAGCAGACAACAGAAAGACCAGACACACATTTCACACTACACATTAGACGGGAAGCCACACACCAAACGCACAACATATGCAACCGCCAACAGAGAACTCATCAAAAAAGGCGAAATGTACAATGCACGAAGAACCACTCAACACACACCACTCACAAATACCAACATCTCACATAACACACAGCACAGTGAAAAATACACAGAACTGTGCACTCAGCAAGCAGTGAGGAACACATACCGCACATACTACATACAAGATACACACAGCACGGACAACACACAACACAGAAGACAAGCAGGTCCCGCAGGCCGTCGGCAATACATCGCCAAGCACACAAGAACACAGCGTACCGCAACAGAATTCTACTCTGTATTTGGCGATTCCACTCTGTATGAGTTAGGAGAAAGTAGCTGCAAGTGTTACAGCGTGAAGTTACAGCTCAGTTACCCCAGAACAATTTTCCATTGCACGTTTGAATTAAGCCTCGCTAGCCATAAAGAGGAGCTTCCTTGACAGATTCTCCTAGTGCTGCCTGCTTTTCGCCTGTGGAACAGAACCTCCAAACGTCCTGCTTCCAATGAATGCTGTACAGAAAGCAACTTGCCCCGCCTCTTCCCCTGAGGCTGGGCGGAAGACCTCTTCACAGTATCCCTGTGTCTGGGAGTAGAAGTGTGTATAAGAAGCTCGCCTTGACACAGCAGTGTTTAGCTGCCAGTCTGGATATGGCTGAGCAGGAAATCCCTTGAACTGAGACAGCCTCAGATCCTTCTCTGCAGGACAACGGCCCTGACGCTTAGGGCCCATCCGCCACCAGGCTTTGCAGAAGCTTGCACACACCTCTCGCTGACATGATGGTTGGGGACTGAAGCCAATGGGCACTTAGTTTTCAAAGCTCAGACTGTGGCATTGGAAACCGGCTTACATACCACACAGACCAACCTGGGCCTCTCTGGAGCGGCCACGTAGTAGCAGACGAAAGCGACTTTTTGCACTGCCAAGCTAAATTCGTTGTATGCGGGCGTTTTCCTGACAGCCAGGCTTCCTCAGCAAGGCCTCGCGCGAATGGCCACCCAAGCGAGCGCACGCCGCTCAGCACACACAGAGCTCTGCGCAGCAGACTCCACTCAGGCGCTTAGAGTGCAGGCACACACGGCAGACACGGGAAGCACATTGCAAGCGGAATTCGTTGTATGCGGGCAACTTTCTGACAGCCAGGCTGCCTCAGCAAGGCCTCACGCGAATGGCCACCCAAGCGAGCGCACGCCGCTCGGCACACACAGAGCTCTGCGCAGCAGACTCCACTCAGGTGCTTAGAGTGCAGGCACACAGGGCAGACACGGGAAGCACTTTGCAAGCGGAATTCGTTGTATGCGGGCAACTTTCTGACAGCCAGGCTGCCTCAGCAAGGCCTCACGCGAATGGCCACCCAAGCGAGCGCACGCCGCTCGGCACACACAGAGCTCTGCGCAGCAGACGTCACTCAGGCGCTTAGAGTGCACGCGCACACGACAGACACGGAAAGCACATTGCAAGCTCAGTTTCAACTTCCACCGCCACGGCTTCAATGATTCCTTGGATGGGCCATCCCGCACTGGTTTCTTTCACTCACATAAGCTGAATCCATAGCTGGCTTGCCTCCACTGCTGTCATTTCAAAGCATCTTGTTCTGCAGCTTCCTGTGTGGCTAGTGCGAAGGCCTATTCGCGGCTCACTTAGGTCTCTGAGACAGAGGGCGTACAGAGAAGACCGCCTTCTACTGCAATGTTTACTGTTTTCCTTATCACGTAGGAGCAAGTTGCATGCAAGGCGAAAGCAGCCTAGTATTCTCTCAGGGAGGGTCTCCTCAGTGCACGGTGGATTGTTTCCCCAGCAGAGTTTGGCACAAGGCTCTCCCGCAGCAGTTTCTGACAGATTACTACAAAGGCATCGTCAGGGCCTTGCTATTAAAGGGATGACGTGGCTCTTTGCACCCTCAGGAAACAACGCCCTCCTGGAGGATTACAAACCTGTGGCGAAAACGGACAAGCATGAGAGGCTACCTTCTGTGCACTTGAATGCAGAAGTCCCTCAACGCACAGCACATCACACCGAGAACATAACTGCACGCTATACACGTGAACCACGGTTCTCAGAGTGAACACAACACCCACAGTGAGGCCCACTGACCAAGCTTGACCATACACAGTACACGCATCACAAAGTACACTCATTGCTCAAGGAGCCAACCACGCACACAACCTGTCAAACACAACCACACACATAGCAACCCCCATGCAAAACACACACAAACCACCACAGAAAGAACACCGAATTTATGCAACACACATTTCACACAGTGCACACATCACTCCAAACACACATAAAACATACAGCACACAGAGCCTCGCAGAATGCACAATGCCAAACACGCAACATATACACAAGATATCGGTCATAACACGCAATATCTCACTCAACTTGCAAAACACACAGACCACAGAACACACAGAGTAGGACACACACAGCACAAACACAAATCACAGAACAACACAGCACACGACACACACAGAAAGTACCACAACTCCTAACACACACGACACTCCCAAATCCATGGGCAAAACACATATAACCAACCAAGAAGACAAGTAGCACCCATTTCACACACTACGCACTACACACACAATCACGCACAGACACACCACACATACATCCTCACACAGGAGCACAACGCAGTGCACACACACACAACACAGAAACACGCCACACAACAGACACCATAAACACACCACACCCTTGAAAGGCAGGCACATAGCTACTGCTCACAATACGCGCGATAAACACTGCACAGACCGCAGACTGCGCACAAGAGACGTACAAAACAAGCACAACCACACACAGTCAACACATCTCACATCATGTGCATAACTCAAACAGCCAAACACACACACACAGCCTCTCTAACACAACAGCACACAAATCACAATCTCACACACACAAAACTGACACAGCACCTACAAGTGCACACACGCAACTGACGAAAACACATGCAACACACATAGAACGCACTACACACAACACGCACAACCACAAGCATACAATACTGCGCACACGCAGACCCACACGCAGACAGCACGAACGAAAACGCACAAACACACACACACAACATGCACATGCACACAACACGTCCGACACAAGGCAAACTCAACTTTGCACACAGTGCTCAAATTACACAGCCCACCCAACATCGACCCAGTATGCAACACACGGAAAGCCGAAAGACAGCACTCGCACAACCCAGAACACAGTACACAACACAGCAGACAACAGAAAGACCAGACACACATTTCACACTACACATTAGACGGGAAGCCACACACCAAACGCACAACATATGCAACCGCCAACAGAGAACTCATCAAAAAAGGCGAAATGTACAATGCACGAAGAACCACTCAACACACACCACTCACAAATACCAACATCTCACATAACACACAGCACAGTGAAAAATACACAGAACTGTGCACTCAGCAAGCAGTGAGGAACACATACCGCACATACTACATACAAGATACACACAGCACGGACAACACACAACACAGAAGACAAGCAGGTCCCGCAGGCCGTCGGCAATACATCGCCAAGCACACAAGAACACAGCGTACCGCAACAGAATTCTACTCTGTATTTGGCGATTCCACTCTGTATGAGTTAGGAGAAAGTAGCTGCAAGTGTTAGAGCGTGAAGTTAGAGCTCAGTTACCCCAGAACAATTTTCCATTGCACGTTTGAATTAAGCCTCGCTAGCCATAAAGAGGAGCTTCCTTGACAGATTCTCCTAGTGCTGCCTGCTTTTCGCCTGTGGAACAGAACCTCCAAACGTCCTGCTTCCAATGAATGCTGTACAGAAAGCAACTTGCCCCGCCTCTTCCCCTGAGGCTGGGCGGAAGACCTCTTCACAGTATCCCTGTGTCTGGGAGTAGAAGTGTGTATAAGAAGCTCGCCTTGACACAGCAGTGTTTAGCTGCCAGTCTGGATATGGCTGAGCAGGAAATCCCTTGAACTGAGACAGCCTCAGATCCTTCTCTGCAGGACAACGGCCCTGACGCTTAGGGCCCATCCGCCACCAGGCTTTGCAGAAGCTTGCACACACCTCTCGCTGACATGATGGTTGGGGACTGAAGCCAATGGGCACTTAGTTTTCAAAGCTCAGACTGTGGCATGGGAAACCGGCTTACATACCACACAGACCAACCTGGGCCTCTCTGGAGCGGCCACGTAGTAGCAGACGAAAGCGACTTTTTGCACTGCCAAGCTAAATTCGTTGTATGCGGGCGTTTTCCTGACAGCCAGGCTTCCTCAGCAAGGCCTCGCGCGAATGGCCACCCAAGCGAGCGCACGCCGCTCAGCACACACAGAGCTCTGCGCAGCAGACTCCACTCAGGCGCTTAGAGTGCAGGCACACACGGCAGACACGGGAAGCACATTGCAAGCGGAATTCGTTGTATGCGGGCAACTTTCTGACAGCCAGGCTGCCTCAGCAAGGCCTCACGCGAATGGCCACCCAAGCGAGCGCACGCCGCTCGGCACACACAGAGTTCTGCGCAGCAGACTCCACTCAGGTGCTTAGAGTGCAGGCACACAGGGCAGACACGGGAAGCACTTTGCAAGCGGAATTCGTTGTATGCGGGCAACTTTCTGACAGCCAGGCTGCCTCAGCAAGGCCTCATGCGAATGGCCACCCAAGCGAGCGCACGCCGCTCGGCACACACAGAGCTCTGCGCAGCAGACGTCACTCAGGCGCTTAGAGTGCACGCGCACACGACAGACACGGAAAGCACATTGCAAGCTCAGTTTCAACTTCCACCGCCACGGCTTCAATGATTCCTTGGATGGGCCATCCCGCACTGGTTTCTTTCACTCACATAAGCTGAATCCATAGCTGGCTTGCCTCCACTGCTGTCATTTCAAAGCATCTTGTTCTGCAGCTTCCTGTGTGGCTAGTGCGAAGGCCTATTCGCGGCTCACTTAGGTCTCTGAGACAGAGGGCGTACAGAGAAGACCGCCTTCTACTGCAATGTTTACTGTTTTCCTTATCACGTAGGAGCAAGTTGCATGCAAGGCGAAAGCAGCCTAGTATTCTCTCAGGGAGGGTCTCCTCAGTGCACGGTGGATTGTTTCCCCAGCAGAGTTTGGCACAAGGCTCTCCCGCAGCAGTTTCTGACAGATTACTACAAAGGCATCGTCAGGGCCTTGCTATTAAAGGGATGACGTGGCTCTTTGCACCCTCAGGAAACAACGCCCTCCTGGAGGATTACAAACCTGTGGCGAAAACGGACAAGCATGAGAGGCTACCTTCTGTGCACTTGAATGCAGAAGTCCCTCAACGCACAGCACATCACACCGAGAACATAACTGCACGCTATACACGTGAACCACGGTTCTCAGAGTGAACACAACACCCACAGTGAGGCCCACTGACCAAGCTTGACCATACACAGTACACGCATCACAAAGTACACTCATTGCTCAAGGAGCCAACCACGCACACAACCTGTCAAACACAACCACACACATAGCAACCCCCATGCAAAACACACACAAACCACCACAGAAAGAACACCGAATTTATGCAACACACATTTCACACAGTGCACACATCACTCCAAACACACATAAAACATACAGCACACAGAGCCTCGCAGAATGCACAATGCCAAACACGCAACATATACACAAGATATCGGTCATAACACGCAATATCTCACTCAACTTGCAAAACACACAGACCACAGAACACACAGAGTAGGACACACACAGCACAAACACAAATCACAGAACAACACAGCACACGACACACACAGAAAGTACCACAACTCCTAACACACACGACACTCCCAAATCCATGGGCAAAACACATATAACCAACCAAGAAGACAAGTAGCACCCATTTCACACACTACGCACTACACACACAATCACGCACAGACACACCACACATACATCCTCACACAGGAGCACAACGCAGTGCACACACACACAACACAGAAACACGCCACACAACAGACACCATAAACACACCACACCCTTGAAAGGCAGGCACATAGCTACTGCTCACAATACGCGCGATAAACACTGCACAGACCGCAGACTGCGCACAAGAGACGTACAAAACAAGCACAACCACACACAGTCAACACATCTCACATCATGTGCATAACTCAAACAGCCAAACACACACACACAGCCTCTCTAACACAACAGCACACAAATCACAATCTCACACACACAAAACTGACACAGCACCTACAAGTGCACACACGCAACTGACGAAAACACATGCAACACACATAGAACGCACTACACACAACACGCACAACCACAAGCATACAATACTGCGCACACGCAGACCCACACGCAGACAGCACGAACGAAAACGCACAAACACACACACACAACATGCACATGCACACAACACGTCCGACACAAGGCAAACTCAACTTTGCACACAGTGCTCAAATTACACAGCCCACCCAACATCGACCCAGTATGCAACACACGGAAAGCCGAAAGACAGCACTCGCACAACCCAGAACACAGTACACAACACAGCAGACAACAGAAAGACCAGACACACATTTCACACTACACATTAGACGGGAAGCCACACACCAAACGCACAACATATGCAACCGCCAACAGAGAACTCATCAAAAAAGGCGAAATGTACAATGCACGAAGAACCACTCAACACACACCACTCACAAATACCAACATCTCACATAACACACAGCACAGTGAAAAATACACAGAACTGTGCACTCAGCAAGCAGTGAGGAACACATACCGCACATACTACATACAAGATACACACAGCACGGACAACACACAACACAGAAGACAAGCAGGTCCCGCAGGCCGTCGGCAATACATCGCCAAGCACACAAGAACACAGCGTACCGCAACAGAATTCTACTCTGTATTTGGCGATTCCACTCTGTATGAGTTAGGAGAAAGTAGCTGCAAGTGTTAGAGCGTGAAGTTAGAGCTCAGTTACCCCAGAACAATTTTCCATTGCACGTTTGAATTAAGCCTCGCTAGCCATAAAGAGGAGCTTCCTTGACAGATTCTCCTAGTGCTGCCTGCTTTTCGCCTGTGGAACAGAACCTCCAAACGTCCTGCTTCCAATGAATGCTGTACAGAAAGCAACTTGCCCCGCCTCTTCCCCTGAGGCTGGGCGGAAGACCTCTTCACAGTATCCCTGTGTCTGGGAGTAGAAGTGTGTATAAGAAGCTCGCCTTGACACAGCAGTGTTTAGCTGCCAGTCTGGATATGGCTGAGCAGGAAATCCCTTGAACTGAGACAGCCTCAGATCCTTCTCTGCAGGACAACGGCCCTGACGCTTAGGGCCCATCCGCCACCAGGCTTTGCAGAAGCTTGCACACACCTCTCGCTGACATGATGGTTGGGGACTGAAGCCAATGGGCACTTAGTTTTCAAAGCTCAGACTGTGGCATGGGAAACCGGCTTACATACCACACAGACCAACCTGGGCCTCTCTGGAGCGGCCACGTAGTAGCAGACGAAAGCGACTTTTTGCACTGCCAAGCTAAATTCGTTGTATGCGGGCGTTTTCCTGACAGCCAGGCTTCCTCAGCAAGGCCTCGCGCGAATGGCCACCCAAGCGAGCGCACGCCGCTCAGCACACACAGAGCTCTGCGCAGCAGACTCCACTCAGGCGCTTAGAGTGCAGGCACACACGGCAGACACGGGAAGCACATTGCAAGCGGAATTCGTTGTATGCGGGCAACTTTCTGACAGCCAGGCTGCCTCAGCAAGGCCTCACGCGAATGGCCACCCAAGCGAGCGCACGCCGCTCGGCACACACAGAGCTCTGCGCAGCAGACTCCACTCAGGTGCTTAGAGTGCAGGCACACAGGGCAGACACGGGAAGCACTTTGCAAGCGGAATTCGTTGTATGCGGGCAACTTTCTGACAGCCAGGCTGCCTCAGCAAGGCCTCACGCGAATGGCCACCCAAGCGAGCGCACGCCGCTCGGCACACACAGAGCTCTGCGCAGCAGACGTCACTCAGGCGCTTAGAGTGCACGCGCACACGACAGACACGGAAAGCACATTGCAAGCTCAGTTTCAACTTCCACCGCCACGGCTTCAATGATTCCTTGGATGGGCCATCCCGCACTGGTTTCTTTCACTCACATAAGCTGAATCCATAGCTGGCTTGCCTCCACTGCTGTCATTTCAAAGCATCTTGTTCTGCAGCTTCCTGTGTGGCTAGTGCGAAGGCCTATTCGCGGCTCACTTAGGTCTCTGAGACAGAGGGCGTACAGAGAAGACCGCCTTCTACTGCAATGTTTACTGTTTTCCTTATCACGTAGGAGCAAGTTGCATGCAAGGCGAAAGCAGCCTAGTATTCTCTCAGGGAGGGTCTCCTCAGTGCACGGTGGATTGTTTCCCCAGCAGAGTTTGGCACAAGGCTCTCCCGCAGCAGTTTCTGACAGATTACTACAAAGGCATCGTCAGGGCCTTGCTATTAAAGGGATGACGTGGCTCTTTGCACCCTCAGGAAACAACGCCCTCCTGGAGGATTACAAACCTGTGGCGAAAACGGACAAGCATGAGAGGCTACCTTCTGTGCACTTGAATGCAGAAGTCCCTCAACGCACAGCACATCACACCGAGAACATAACTGCACGCTATACACGTGAACCACGGTTCTCAGAGTGAACACAACACCCACAGTGAGGCCCACTGACCAAGCTTGACCATACACAGTACACGCATCACAAAGTACACTCATTGCTCAAGGAGCCAACCACGCACACAACCTGTCAAACACAACCACACACATAGCAACCCCCATGCAAAACACACACAAACCACCACAGAAAGAACACCGAATTTATGCAACACACATTTCACACAGTGCACACATCACTCCAAACACACATAAAACATACAGCACACAGAGCCTCGCAGAATGCACAATGCCAAACACGCAACATATACACAAGATATCGGTCATAACACTCAATATCTCACTCAACTTGCAAAACACACAGACCACAGAACACACAGAGTAGGACACACACAGCACAAACACAAATCACAGAACAACACAGCACACGACACACACAGAAAGTACCACAACTCCTAACACACACGACACTCCCAAATCCATGGGCAAAACACATATAACCAACCAAGAAGACAAGTAGCACCCATTTCACACACTACGCACTACACACACAATCACGCACAGACACACCACACATACATCCTCACACAGGAGCACAACGCAGTGCACACACACACAACACAGAAACACGCCACACAACAGACACCATAAACACACCACACCCTTGAAAGGCAGGCACATAGCTACTGCTCACAATACGCGCGATAAACACTGCACAGACCGCAGACTGCGCACAAGAGACGTACAAAACAAGCACAACCACACACAGTCAACACATCTCACATCATGTGCATAACTCAAACAGCCAAACACACACACACAGCCTCTCTAACACAACAGCACACAAATCACAATCTCACACACACAAAACTGACACAGCACCTACAAGTGCACACACGCAACTGACGAAAACACATGCAACACACATAGAACGCACTACACACAACACGCACAACCACAAGCATACAATACTGCGCACACGCAGACCCACACGCAGACAGCACGAACGAAAACGCACAAACACACACACACAACATGCACATGCACACAACACGTCCGACACAAGGCAAACTCAACTTTGCACACAGTGCTCAAATTACACAGCCCACCCAACATCGACCCAGTATGCAACACACGGAAAGCCGAAAGACAGCACTCGCACAACCCAGAACACAGTACACAACACAGCAGACAACAGAAAGACCAGACACACATTTCACACTACACATTAGACGGGAAGCCACACACCAAACGCACAACATATGCAACCGCCAACAGAGAACTCATCAAAAAAGGCGAAATGTACAATGCACGAAGAACCACTCAACACACACCACTCACAAATACCAACATCTCACATAACACACAGCACAGTGAAAAATACACAGAACTGTGCACTCAGCAAGCAGTGAGGAACACATACCGCACATACTACATACAAGATACACACAGCACGGACAACACACAACACAGAAGACAAGCAGGTCCCGCAGGCCGTCGGCAATACATCGCCAAGCACACAAGAACACAGCGTACCGCAACAGAATTCTACTCTGTATTTGGCGATTCCACTCTGTATGAGTTAGGAGAAAGTAGCTGCAAGTGTTAGAGCGTGAAGTTAGAGCTCAGTTACCCCAGAACAATTTTCCATTGCACGTTTGAATTAAGCCTCGCTAGCCATAAAGAGGAGCTTCCTTGACAGATTCTCCTAGTGCTGCCTGCTTTTCGCCTGTGGAACAGAACCTCCAAACGTCCTGCTTCCAATGAATGCTGTACAGAAAGCAACTTGCCCCGCCTCTTCCCCTGAGGCTGGGCGGAAGACCTCTTCACAGTATCCCTGTGTCTGGGAGTAGAAGTGTGTATAAGAAGCTCGCCTTGACACAGCAGTGTTTAGCTGCCAGTCTGGATATGGCTGAGCAGGAAATCCCTTGAACTGAGACAGCCTCAGATCCTTCTCTGCAGGACAACGGCCCTGACGCTTAGGGCCCATCCGCCACCAGGCTTTGCAGAAGCTTGCACACACCTCTCGCTGACATGATGGTTGGGGACTGAAGCCAATGGGCACTTAGTTTTCAAAGCTCAGACTGTGGCATGGGAAACCGGCTTACATACCACACAGACCAACCTGGGCCTCTCTGGAGCGGCCACGTAGTAGCAGACGAAAGCGACTTTTTGCACTGCCAAGCTAAATTCGTTGTATGCGGGCGTTTTCCTGACAGCCAGGCTTCCTCAGCAAGGCCTCGCGCGAATGGCCACCCAAGCGAGCGCACGCCGCTCAGCACACACAGAGCTCTGCGCAGCAGACTCCACTCAGGCGCTTAGAGTGCAGGCACACACGGCAGACACGGGAAGCACATTGCAAGCGGAATTCGTTGTATGCGGGCAACTTTCTGACAGCCAGGCTGCCTCAGCAAGGCCTCACGCGAATGGCCACCCAAGCGAGCGCACGCCGCTCGGCACACACAGAGCTCTGCGCAGCAGACTCCACTCAGGTGCTTAGAGTGCAGGCACACAGGGCAGACACGGGAAGCACTTTGCAAGCGGAATTCGTTGTATGCGGGCAACTTTCTGACAGCCAGGCTGCCTCAGCAAGGCCTCACGCGAATGGCCACCCAAGCGAGCGCACGCCGCTCGGCACACACAGAGCTCTGCGCAGCAGACGTCACTCAGGCGCTTAGAGTGCACGCGCACACGACAGACACGGAAAGCACATTGCAAGCTCAGTTTCAACTTCCACCGCCACGGCTTCAATGATTCCTTGGATGGGCCATCCCGCACTGGTTTCTTTCACTCACATAAGCTGAATCCATAGCTGGCTTGCCTCCACTGCTGTCATTTCAAAGCATCTTGTTCTGCAGCTTCCTGTGTGGCTAGTGCGAAGGCCTATTCGCGGCTCACTTAGGTCTCTGAGACAGAGGGCGTACAGAGAAGACCGCCTTCTACTGCAATGTTTACTGTTTTCCTTATCACGTAGGAGCAAGTTGCATGCAAGGCGAAAGCAGCCTAGTATTCTCTCAGGGAGGGTCTCCTCAGTGCACGGTGGATTGTTTCCCCAGCAGAGTTTGGCACAAGGCTCTCCCGCAGCAGTTTCTGACAGATTACTACAAAGGCATCGTCAGGGCCTAGCTATTAAAGTGATGACGTGGCTCTTTGCACCCTCAAGAAACAACGCCCTCCTGGAGGATTACAAACCTGTGGCGAAAACGGACAAGCATGAGAGGCTACCTTCTGTGCACTTGAATGCAGAAGTCCCTCAACGCACAGCACATCACACCGAGAACATAACTGCACGCTATACACGTGAACCACGGTTCTCAGAGTGAACACAACACCCACAGTGAGGCCCACTGACCAAGCTTGACCATACACAGTACACGCATCACAAAGTACACTCATTGCTCAAGGAGCCAACCACGCACACAACCTGTCAAACACAACCACACACATAGCAACCCCCATGCAAAACACACACAAACCACCACAGAAAGAACACCGAATTTATGCAACACACATTTCACACAGTGCACACATCACTCCAAACACACATAAAACATACAGCACACAGAGCCTCGCAGAATGCACAATGCCAAACACGCAACATATACACAAGATATCGGTCATAACACGCAATATCTCACTCAACTTGCAAAACACACAGACCACAGAACACACAGAGTAGGACACACACAGCACAAACACAAATCACAGAACAACACAGCACACGACACACACAGAAAGTACCACAACTCCTAACACACACGACACTCCCAAATCCATGGGCAAAACACATATAACCAACCAAGAAGACAAGTAGCACCCATTTCACACACTACGCACTACACACACAATCACGCACAGACACACCACACATACATCCTCACACAGGAGCACAACGCAGTGCACACACACACAACACAGAAACACGCCACACAACAGACACCATAAACACACCACACCCTTGAAAGGCAGGCACATAGCTACTGCTCACAATACGCGCGATAAACACTGCACAGACCGCAGACTGCGCACAAGAGACGTACAAAACAAGCACAACCACACACAGTCAACACATCTCACATCATGTGCATAACTCAAACAGCCAAACACACACACACAGCCTCTCTAACACAACAGCACACAAATCACAATCTCACACACACAAAACTGACACAGCACCTACAAGTGCACACACGCAACTGACGAAAACACATGCAACACACATAGAACGCACTACACACAACACGCACAACCACAAGCATACAATACTGCGCACACGCAGACCCACACGCAGACAGCACGAACGAAAACGCACAAACACACACACACAACATGCACATGCACACAACACGTCCGACACAAGGCAAACTCAACTTTGCACACAGTGCTCAAATTACACAGCCCACCCAACATCGACCCAGTATGCAACACACGGAAAGCCGAAAGACAGCACTCGCACAACCCAGAACACAGTACACAACACAGCAGACAACAGAAAGACCAGACACACATTTCACACTACACATTAGACGGGAAGCCACACACCAAACGCACAACATATGCAACCGCCAACAGAGAACTCATCAAAAAAGGCGAAATGTACAATGCACGAAGAACCACTCAACACACACCACTCACAAATACCAACATCTCACATAACACACAGCACAGTGAAAAATACACAGAACTGTGCACTCAGCAAGCAGTGAGGAACACATACCGCACATACTACATACAAGATACACACAGCACGGACAACACACAACACAGAAGACAAGCAGGTCCCGCAGGCCGTCGGCAATACATCGCCAAGCACACAAGAACACAGCGTACCGCAACAGAATTCTACTCTGTATTTGGCGATTCCACTCTGTATGAGTTAGGAGAAAGTAGCTGCAAGTGTTAGAGCGTGAAGTTAGAGCTCAGTTACCCCAGAACAATTTTCCATTGCACGTTTGAATTAAGCCTCGCTAGCCATAAAGAGGAGCTTCCTTGACAGATTCTCCTAGTGCTGCCTGCTTTTCGCCTGTGGAACAGAACCTCCAAACGTCCTGCTTCCAATGAATGCTGTACAGAAAGCAACTTGCCCCGCCTCTTCCCCTGAGGCTGGGCGGAAGACCTCTTCACAGTATCCCTGTGTCTGGGAGTAGAAGTGTGTATAAGAAGCTCGCCTTGACACAGCAGTGTTTAGCTGCCAGTCTGGATATGGCTGAGCAGGAAATCCCTTGAACTGAGACAGCCTCAGATCCTTCTCTGCAGGACAACGGCCCTGACGCTTAGGGCCCATCCGCCACCAGGCTTTGCAGAAGCTTGCACACACCTCTCGCTGACATGATGGTTGGGGACTGAAGCCAATGGGCACTTAGTTTTCAAAGCTCAGACTGTGGCATGGGAAACCGGCTTACATACCACACAGACCAACCTGGGCCTCTCTGGAGCGGCCACGTAGTAGCAGACGAAAGCGACTTTTTGCACTGCCAAGCTAAATTCGTTGTATGCGGGCGTTTTCCTGACAGCCAGGCTTCCTCAGCAAGGCCTCGCGCGAATGGCCACCCAAGCGAGCGCACGCCGCTCAGCACACACAGAGCTCTGCGCAGCAGACTCCACTCAGGCGCTTAGAGTGCAGGCACACACGGCAGACACGGGAAGCACATTGCAAGCGGAATTCGTTGTATGCGGGCAACTTTCTGACAGCCAGGCTGCCTCAGCAAGGCCTCACGCGAATGGCCACCCAAGCGAGCGCACGCCGCTCGGCACACACAGAGCTCTGCGCAGCAGACTCCACTCAGGTGCTTAGAGTGCAGGCACACAGGGCAGACACGGGAAGCACTTTGCAAGTGGAATTCGTTGTATGCGGGCAACTTTCTGACAGCCAGGCTGCCTCAGCAAGGCCTCACGCGAATGGCCACCCAAGCGAGCGCACGCCGCTCGGCACACACAGAGCTCTGCGCAGCAGACGTCACTCAGGCGCTTAGAGTGCACGCGCACACGACAGACACGGAAAGCACATTGCAAGCTCAGTTTCAACTTCCACCGCCACGGCTTCAATGATTCCTTGGATGGGCCATCCCGCACTGGTTTCTTTCACTCACATAAGCTGAATCCATAGCTGGCTTGCCTCCACTGCTGTCATTTCAAAGCATCTTGTTCTGCAGCTTCCTGTGTGGCTAGTGCGAAGGCCTATTCGCGGCTCACTTAGGTCTCTGAGACAGAGGGCGTACAGAGAAGACCGCCTTCTACTGCAATGTTTACTGTTTTCCTTATCACGTAGGAGCAAGTTGCATGCAAGGCGAAAGCAGCCTAGTATTCTCTCAGGGAGGGTCTCCTCAGTGCACGGTGGATTGTTTCCCCAGCAGAGTTTGGCACAAGGCTCTCCCGCAGCAGTTTCTGACAGATTACTACAAAGGCATCGTCAGGGCCTTGCTATTAAAGGGATGACGTGGCTCTTTGCACCCTCAGGAAACAACGCCCTCCTGGAGGATTACAAACCTGTGGCGAAAACGGACAAGCATGAGAGGCTACCTTCTGTGCACTTGAATGCAGAAGTCCCTCAACGCACAGCACATCACACCGAGAACATAACTGCACGCTATACACGTGAACCACGGTTCTCAGAGTGAACACAACACCCACAGTGAGGCCCACTGACCAAGCTTGACCATACACAGTACACGCATCACAAAGTACACTCATTGCTCAAGGAGCCAACCACGCACACAACCTGTCAAACACAACCACACACATAGCAACCCCCATGCAAAACACACACAAACCACCACAGAAAGAACACCGAATTTATGCAACACACATTTCACACAGTGCACACATCACTCCAAACACACATAAAACATACAGCACACAGAGCCTCGCAGAATGAACAATGCCAAACACGCAACATATACACAAGATATCGGTCATAACACGCAATATCTCACTCAACTTGCAAAACACACAGACCACAGAACACACAGAGTAGGACACACACAGCACAAACACAAATCACAGAACAACACAGCACACGACACACACAGAAAGTACCACAACTCCTAACACACACGACACTCCCAAATCCATGGGCAAAACACATATAACCAACCAAGAAGACAAGTAGCACCCATTTCACACACTACGCACTACACACACAATCACGCACAGACACACCACACATACATCCTCACACAGGAGCACAACGCAGTGCACACACACACAACACAGAAACACGCCACACAACAGACACCATAAACACACCACACCCTTGAAAGGCAGGCACATAGCTACTGCTCACAATACGCGCGATAAACACTGCACAGACCGCAGACTGCGCACAAGAGACGTACAAAACAAGCACAACCACACACAGTCAACACATCTCACATCATGTGCATAACTCAAACAGCCAAACACACACACACAGCCTCTCTAACACAACAGCACACAAATCACAATCTCACACACACAAAACTGACACAGCACCTACAAGTGCACACACGCAACTGACGAAAACACATGCAACACACATAGAACGCACTACACACAACACGCACAACCACAAGCATACAATACTGCGCACACGCAGACCCACACGCAGACAGCACGAACGAAAACGCACAAACACACACACACAACATGCACATGCACACAACACGTCCGACACAAGGCAAACTCAACTTTGCACACAGTGCTCAAATTACACAGCCCACCCAACATCGACCCAGTATGCAACACACGGAAAGCCGAAAGACAGCACTCGCACAACCCAGAACACAGTACACAACACAGCAGACAACAGAAAGACCAGACACACATTTCACACTACACATTAGACGGGAAGCCACACACCAAACGCACAACATATGCAACCGCCAACAGAGAACTCATCAAAAAAGGCGAAATGTACAATGCACGAAGAACCACTCAACACACACCACTCACAAATACCAACATCTCACATAACACACAGCACAGTGAAAAATACACAGAACTGTGCACTCAGCAAGCAGTGAGGAACACATACCGCACATACTACATACAAGATACACACAGCACGGACAACACACAACACAGAAGACAAGCAGGTCCCGCAGGCCGTCGGCAATACATCGCCAAGCACACAAGAACACAGCGTACCGCAACAGAATTCTACTCTGTATTTGGCGATTCCACTCTGTATGAGTTAGGAGAAAGTAGCTGCAAGTGTTAGAGCGTGAAGTTAGAGCTCAGTTACCCCAGAACAATTTTCCATTGCACGTTTGAATTAAGCCTCGCTAGCCATAAAGAGGAGCTTCCTTGACAGATTCTCCTAGTGCTGCCTGCTTTTCGCCTGTGGAACAGAACCTCCAAACGTCCTGCTTCCAATGAATGCTGTACAGAAAGCAACTTGCCCCGCCTCTTCCCCTGAGGCTGGGCGGAAGACCTCTTCACAGTATCCCTGTGTCTGGGAGTAGAAGTGTGTATAAGAAGCTCGCCTTGACACAGCAGTGTTTAGCTGCCAGTCTGGATATGGCTGAGCAGGAAATCCCTTGAACTGAGACAGCCTCAGATCCTTCTCTGCAGGACAACGGCCCTGACGCTTAGGGCCCATCCGCCACCAGGCTTTGCAGAAGCTTGCACACACCTCTCGCTGACATGATGGTTGGGGACTGAAGCCAATGGGCACTTAGTTTTCAAAGCTCAGACTGTGGCATGGGAAACCGGCTTACATACCACACAGACCAACCTGGGCCTCTCTGGAGCGGCCACGTAGTAGCAGACGAAAGCGACTTTTTGCACTGCCAAGCTAAATTCGTTGTATGCGGGCGTTTTCCTGACAGCCAGGCTTCCTCAGCAAGGCCTCGCGCGAATGGCCACCCAAGCGAGCGCACGCCGCTCAGCACACACAGAGCTCTGCGCAGCAGACTCCACTCAGGCGCTTAGAGTGCAGGCACACACGGCAGACACGGGAAGCACATTGCAAGCGGAATTCGTTGTATGCGGGCAACTTTCTGACAGCCAGGCTGCCTCAGCAAGGCCTCACGCGAATGGCCACCCAAGCGAGCGCACGCCGCTCGGCACACACAGAGCTCTGCGCAGCAGACTCCACTCAGGTGCTTAGAGTGCAGGCACACAGGGCAGACACGGGAAGCACTTTGCAAGCGGAATTCGTTGTATGCGGGCAACTTTCTGACAGCCAGGCTGCCTCAGCAAGGCCTCACGCGAATGGCCACCCAAGCGAGCGCACGCCGCTCGGCACACACAGAGCTCTGCGCAGCAGACGTCACTCAGGCGCTTAGAGTGCACGCGCACACGACAGACACGGAAAGCACATTGCAAGCTCAGTTTCAACTTCCACCGCCACGGCTTCAATGATTCCTTGGATGGGCCATCCCGCACTGGTTTCTTTCACTCACATAAGCTGAATCCATAGCTGGCTTGCCTCCACTGCTGTCATTTCAAAGCATCTTGTTCTGCAGCTTCCTGTGTGGCTAGTGCGAAGGCCTATTCGCGGCTCACTTAGGTCTCTGAGACAGAGGGCGTACAGAGAAGACCGCCTTCTACTGCAATGTTTACTGTTTTCCTTATCACGTAGGAGCAAGTTGCATGCAAGGCGAAAGCAGCCTAGTATTCTCTCAGGGAGGGTCTCCTCAGTGCACGGTGGATTGTTTCCCCAGCAGAGTTTGGCACAAGGCTCTCCCGCAGCAGTTTCTGACAGATTACTACAAAGGCATCGTCAGGGCCTTGCTATTAAAGGGATGACGTGGCTCTTTGCACCCTCAGGAAACAACGCCCTCCTGGAGGATTACAAACCTGTGGCGAAAACGGACAAGCATGAGAGGCTACCTTCTGTGCACTTGAATGCAGAAGTCCCTCAACGCACAGCACATCACACCGAGAACATAACTGCACGCTATACACGTGAACCACGGTTCTCAGAGTGAACACAACACCCACAGTGAGGCCCACTGACCAAGCTTGACCATACACAGTACACGCATCACAAAGTACACTCATTGCTCAAGGAGCCAACCACGCACACAACCTGTCAAACACAACCACACACATAGCAACCCCCATGCAAAACACACACAAACCACCACAGAAAGAACACCGAATTTATGCAACACACATTTCACACAGTGCACACATCACTCCAAACACACATAAAACATACAGCACACAGAGCCTCGCAGAATGCACAATGCCAAACACGCAACATATACACAAGATATCGGTCATAACACGCAATATCTCACTCAACTTGCAAAACACACAGACCACAGAACACACAGAGTAGGACACACACAGCACAAACACAAATCACAGAACAACAGAGCACACGACACACACAGAAAGTACCACAACTGGTAACACACACGACACTCCCAAATCCATGGGCAAAAAACATATAACCAACCAAGAAGACAAGTAGCACCCATTTCACACACTACGCACTACACACACAATCACGCACAGACACACCACACATACATCCTCACACAGGAGCACAACGCAGTGCACACACACACAACACAGAAACACGCCACACAACAGACACCATAAACACACCACACCCTTGAAAGGCAGGCACATAGCTACTGCTCACAATACGCGCGATAAACACTGCACAGACCGCAGACTGCGCACAAGAGACGTACAAAACAAGCACAACCACACACAGTCAACACATCTCACATCATGTGCATAACTCAAACAGCCAAACACACACACACAGCCTCTCTAACACAACAGCACACAAATCACAATCTCACACACACAAAACTGACACAGCACCTACAAGTGCACACACGCAACTGACGAAAACACATGCAACACACATAGAACGCACTACACACAACACGCACAACCACAAGCATACAATACTGCGCACACGCAGACCCACACGCAGACAGCACGAACGAAAACGCACAAACACACACACACAACATGCACATGCACACAACACGTCCGACACAAGGCAAACTCAACTTTGCACACAGTGCTCAAATTACACAGCCCACCCAACATCGACCCAGTATGCAACACACGGAAAGCCGAAAGACAGCACTCGCACAACCCAGAACACAGTACACAACACAGCAGACAACAGAAAGACCAGACACACATTTCACACTACACATTAGACGGGAAGCCACACACCAAACGCACAACATATGCAACCGCCAACAGAGAACTCATCAAAAAAGGCGAAATGTACAATGCACGAAGAACCACTCAACACACACCACTCACAAATACCAACATCTCACATAACACACAGCACAGTGAAAAATACACAGAACTGTGCACTCAGCAAGCAGTGAGGAACACATACCGCACATACTACATACAAGATACACACAGCACGGACAACACACAACACAGAAGACAAGCAGGTCCCGCAGGCCGTCGGCAATACATCGCCAAGCACACAAGAACACAGCGTACCGCAACAGAATTCTACTCTGTATTTGGCGATTCCACTCTGTATGAGTTAGGAGAAAGTAGCTGCAAGTGTTAGAGCGTGAAGTTAGAGCTCAGTTACCCCAGAACAATTTTCCATTGCACGTTTGAATTAAGCCTCGCTAGCCATAAAGAGGAGCTTCCTTGACAGATTCTCCTAGTGCTGCCTGCTTTTCGCCTGTGGAACAGAACCTCCAAACGTCCTGCTTCCAATGAATGCTGTACAGAAAGCAACTTGCCCCGCCTCTTCCCCTGAGGCTGGGCGGAAGACCTCTTCACAGTATCCCTGTGTCTGGGAGTAGAAGTGTGTATAAGAAGCTCGCCTTGACACAGCAGTGTTTAGCTGCCAGTCTGGATATGGCTGAGCAGGAAATCCCTTGAACTGAGACAGCCTCAGATCCTTCTCTGCAGGACAACGGCCCTGACGCTTAGGGCCCATCCGCCACCAGGCTTTGCAGAAGCTTGCACACACCTCTCGCTGACATGATGGTTGGGGACTGAAGCCAATGGGCACTTAGTTTTCAAAGCTCAGACTGTGGCATGGGAAACCGGCTTACATACCACACAGACCAACCTGGGCCTCTCTGGAGCGGCCACGTAGTAGCAGACGAAAGCGACTTTTTGCACTGCCAAGCTAAATTCGTTGTATGCGGGCGTTTTCCTGACAGCCAGGCTTCCTCAGCAAGGCCTCGCGCGAATGGCCACCCAAGCGAGCGCACGCCGCTCAGCACACACAGAGCTCTGCGCAGCAGACTCCACTCAGGCGCTTAGAGTGCAGGCACACACGGCAGACACGGGAAGCACATTGCAAGCGGAATTCGTTGTATGCGGGCAACTTTCTGACAGCCAGGCTGCCTCAGCAAGGCCTCACGCGAATGGCCACCCAAGCGAGCGCACGCCGCTCGGCACACACAGAGCTCTGCGCAGCAGACTCCACTCAGGTGCTTAGAGTGCAGGCACACAGGGCAGACACGGGAAGCACTTTGCAAGCGGAATTCGTTGTATGCGGGCAACTTTCTGACAGCCAGGCTGCCTCAGCAAGGCCTCACGCGAATGGCCACCCAAGCGAGCGCACGCCGCTCGGCACACACAGAGCTCTGCGCAGCAGACGTCACTCAGGCGCTTAGAGTGCACGCGCACACGACAGACACGGAAAGCACATTGCAAGCTCAGTTTCAACTTCCACCGCCACGGCTTCAATGATTCCTTGGATGGGCCATCCCGCACTGGTTTCTTTCACTCACATAAGCTGAATCCATAGCTGGCTTGCCTCCACTGCTGTCATTTCAAAGCATCTTGTTCTGCAGCTTCCTGTGTGGCTAGTGCGAAGGCCTATTCGCGGCTCACTTAGGTCTCTGAGACAGAGGGCGTACAGAGAAGACCGCCTTCTACTGCAATGTTTACTGTTTTCCTTATCACGTAGGAGCAAGTTGCATGCAAGGCGAAAGCAGCCTAGTATTCTCTCAGGGAGGGTCTCCTCAGTGCACGGTGGATTGTTTCCCCAGCAGAGTTTGGCACAAGGCTCTCCCGCAGCAGTTTCTGACAGATTACTACAAAGGCATCGTCAGGGCCTTGCTATTAAAGGGATGACGTGGCTCTTTGCACCCTCAGGAAACAACGCCCTCCTGGAGGATTACAAACCTGTGGCGAAAACGGACAAGCATGAGAGGCTACCTTCTGTGCACTTGAATGCAGAAGTCCCTCAACGCACAGCACATCACACCGAGAACATAACTGCACGCTATACACGTGAACCACGGTTCTCAGAGTGAACACAACACCCACAGTGAGGCCCACTGACCAAGCTTGACCATACACAGTACACGCATCACAAAGTACACTCATTGCTCAAGGAGCCAACCACGCACACAACCTGTCAAACACAACCACACACATAGCAACCCCCATGCAAAACACACACAAACCACCACAGAAAGAACACCGAATTTATGCAACACACATTTCACACAGTGCACACATCACTCCAAACACACATAAAACATACAGCACACAGAGCCTCGCAGAATGCACAATGCCAAACACGCAACATATACACAAGATATCGGTCATAACACGCAATATCTCACTCAACTTGCAAAACACACAGACCACAGAACACACAGAGTAGGACACACACAGCACAAACACAAATCACAGAACAACACAGCACACGACACACACAGAAAGTACCACAACTCCTAACACACACGACACTCCCAAATCCATGGGCAAAACAAATATAACCAACCAAGAAGACAAGTAGCACCCATTTCACACACTACGCACTACACACACAATCACGCACAGACACACCACACATACATCCTCACACAGGAGCACAACGCAGTGCACACACACACAACACAGAAACACGCCACACAACAGACACCATAAACACACCACACCCTTGAAAGGCAGGCACATAGCTACTGCTCACAATACGCGCGATAAACACTGCACAGACCGCAGACTGCGCACAAGAGACGTACAAAACAAGCACAACCACACACAGTCAACACATCTCACATCATGTGCATAACTCAAACAGCCAAACACACACACACAGCCTCTCTAACACAACAGCACACAAATCACAATCTCACACACACAAAACTGACACAGCACCTACAAGTGCACACACGCAACTGACGAAAACACATGCAACACACATAGAACGCACTACACACAACACGCACAACCACAAGCATACAATACTGCGCACACGCAGACCCACACGCAGACAGCACGAACGAAAACGCACAAACACACACACACAACATGCACATGCACACAACACGTCCGACACAAGGCAAACTCAACTTTGCACACAGTGCTCAAATTACACAGCCCACCCAACATCGACCCAGTATGCAACACACGGAAAGCCGAAAGACAGCACTCGCACAACCCAGAACACAGTACACAACACAGCAGACAACAGAAAGACCAGACACACATTTCACACTACACATTAGACGGGAAGCCACACACCAAACGCACAACATATGCAACCGCCAACAGAGAACTCATCAAAAAAGGCGAAATGTACAATGCACGAAGAACCACTCAACACACACCACTCACAAATACCAACATCTCACATAACACACAGCACAGTGAAAAATACACAGAACTGTGCACTCAGCAAGCAGTGAGGAACACATACCGCACATACTACATACAAGATACACACAGCACGGACAACACACAACACAGAAGACAAGCAGGTCCCGCAGGCCGTCGGCAATACATCGCCAAGCACACAAGAACACAGCGTACCGCAACAGAATTCTACTCTGTATTTGGCGATTCCACTCTGTATGAGTTAGGAGAAAGTAGCTGCAAGTGTTAGAGCGTGAAGTTAGAGCTCAGTTACCCCAGAACAATTTTCCATTGCACGTTTGAATTAAGCCTCGCTAGCCATAAAGAGGAGCTTCCTTGACAGATTCTCCTAGTGCTGCCTGCTTTTCGCCTGTGGAACAGAACCTCCAAACGTCCTGCTTCCAATGAATGCTGTACAGAAAGCAACTTGCCCCGCCTCTTCCCCTGAGGCTGGGCGGAAGACCTCTTCACAGTATCCCTGTGTCTGGGAGTAGAAGTGTGTATAAGAAGCTCGCCTTGACACAGCAGTGTTTAGCTGCCAGTCTGGATATGGCTGAGCAGGAAATCCCTTGAACTGAGACAGCCTCAGATCCTTCTCTGCAGGACAACGGCCCTGACGCTTAGGGCCCATCCGCCACCAGGCTTTGCAGAAGCTTGCACACACCTCTCGCTGACATGATGGTTGGGGACTGAAGCCAATGGGCACTTAGTTTTCAAAGCTCAGACTGTGGCATGGGAAACCGGCTTACATACCACACAGACCAACCTGGGCCTCTCTGGAGCGGCCACGTAGTAGCAGACGAAAGCGACTTTTTGCACTGCCAAGCTAAATTCGTTGTATGCGGGCGTTTTCCTGACAGCCAGGCTTCCTCAGCAAGGCCTCGCGCGAATGGCCACCCAAGCGAGCGCACGCCGCTCAGCACACACAGAGCTCTGCGCAGCAGACTCCACTCAGGCGCTTAGAGTGCAGGCACACACGGCAGACACGGGAAGCACATTGCAAGCGGAATTCGTTGTATGCGGGCAACTTTCTGACAGCCAGGCTGCCTCAGCAAGGCCTCACGCGAATGGCCACCCAAGCGAGCGCACGCCGCTCGGCACACACAGAGCTCTGCGCAGCAGACTCCACTCAGGTGCTTAGAGTGCAGGCACACAGGGCAGACACGGGAAGCACTTTGCAAGCGGAATTCGTTGTATGCGGGCAACTTTCTGACAGCCAGGCTGCCTCAGCAAGGCCTCACGCGAATGGCCACCCAAGCGAGCGCACGCCGCTCGGCACACACAGAGCTCTGCGCAGCAGACGTCACTCAGGCGCTTAGAGTGCACGCGCACACGACAGACACGGAAAGCACATTGCAAGCTCAGTTTCAACTTCCACCGCCACGGCTTCAATGATTCCTTGGATGGGCCATCCCGCACTGGTTTCTTTCACTCACATAAGCTGAATCCATAGCTGGCTTGCCTCCACTGCTGTCATTTCAAAGCATCTTGTTCTGCAGCTTCCTGTGTGGCTAGTGCGAAGGCCTATTCGCGGCTCACTTAGGTCTCTGAGACAGAGGGCGTACAGAGAAGACCGCCTTCTACTGCAATGTTTACTGTTTTCCTTATCACGTAGGAGCAAGTTGCATGCAAGGCGAAAGCAGCCTAGTATTCTCTCAGGGAGGGTCTCCTCAGTGCACGGTGGATTGTTTCCCCAGCAGAGTTTGGCACAAGGCTCTCCCGCAGCAGTTTCTGACAGATTACTACAAAGGCATCGTCAGGGCCTTGCTATTAAAGGGATGACGTGGCTCTTTGCACCCTCAGGAAACAACGCCCTCCTGGAGGATTACAAACCTGTGGCGAAAACGGACAAGCATGAGAGGCTACCTTCTGTGCACTTGAATGCAGAAGTCCCTCAACGCACAGCACATCACACCGAGAACATAACTGCACGCTATACACGTGAACCACGGTTCTCAGAGTGAACACAACACCCACAGTGAGGCCCACTGACCAAGCTTGACCATACACAGTACACGCATCACAAAGTACACTCATTGCTCAAGGAGCCAACCACGCACACAACCTGTCAAACACAACCACACACATAGCAACCCCCATGCAAAACACACACAAACCACCACAGAAAGAACACCGAATTTATGCAACACACATTTCACACAGTGCACACATCACTCCAAACACACATAAAACATACAGCACACAGAGCCTCGCAGAATGCACAATGCCAAACACGCAACATATACACAAGATATCGGTCATAACACGCAATATCTCACTCAACTTGCAAAACACACAGACCACAGAACACACAGAGTAGGACACACACAGCACAAACACAAATCACAGAACAACACAGCACACGACACACACAGAAAGTACCGCAAGTCCTAACACACTCGACACTCTCAAATTCATGGGCAAATCACATATAACCAACCAAAAAGACAAGTAGGACCCATTTCACACACTACGCACTACACACACAAACACGCACAAACAAACCACACACACATCCTCACACACGAGCACAACCCACTGCACACACACCCAACACAGAAACAAGCCACACAACAGACACCATAAACACACCACACCCTTGAAAGGCAGGCACATAGCTACTGCTCCCAATACGCGCGATAAACACTGCACAGACCGCAGACTGCGCACAAGAGACGTACAAAACAAGCACAACCACACACAGTCAACACATCTCACATCATGTGCATAACTCAAACAGCCAAACACACACACACAGCCTCTCTAACACAACAGCACACAAAACACAATCTCACACACACAAAACTGACACAGCACCTACAAGTGCACACACGCAACTGACCAAAACACATGCAACACACATAGAAAGCACTACACACAACACGCACAACCACAAGCATACAAAACTGCGCACATGCACACCCACACGCACACAGCACGAAAGAAAACGCACAAACACACACACACAACATGCACATGCACACAACACCTCCGACACAAGGCAAACTCAACTTTGCACACAGTGCTCAAATTACACAGCCCACCCAACATCGACCCAGTATGCAACACACGGAAAGCCGAAAGACAGCACTCGCACAACCCAGAACACAGTACACAACACAGCAGACAACAGAAAGACCAGACACACATTTCACACTACACATTAGACGGGAAGCCACACACCAAACGCACAACATATGCAACCGCCAACAGAGAACTCATCAAAAAAGGCGAAATGTACAATGCACGAAGAACCACTCAACACACACCACTCACAAATACCAACATCTCACATAACACACAGCACAGTGAAAAATACACAGAACTGTGCACTCAGCAAGCAGTGAGGAACACATACCGCACATACTACATACAAGATACACACAGCACGGACAACACACAACACAGAAGACAAGCAGGTCCCGCAGGCCGTCGGCAATACATCGCCAAGCACACAAGAACACAGCGTACCGCAACAGAATTCTACTCTGTATTTGGCGATTCCACTCTGTATGAGTTAGGAGAAAGTAGCTGCAAGTGTTAGAGCGTGAAGTTAGAGCTCAGTTACCCCAGAACAATTTTCCATTGCACGTTTGAATTAAGCCTCGCTAGCCATAAAGAGGAGCTTCCTTGACAGATTCTCCTAGTGCTGCCTGCTTTTCGCCTGTGGAACAGAACCTCCAAACGTCCTGCTTCCAATGAATGCTGTACAGAAAGCAACTTGCCCCGCCTCTTCCCCTGAGGCTGGGCGGAAGACCTCTTCACAGTATCCCTGTGTCTGGGAGTAGAAGTGTGTATAAGAAGCTCGCCTTGACACAGCAGTGTTTAGCTGCCAGTCTGGATATGGCTGAGCAGGAAATCCCTTGAACTGAGACAGCCTCAGATCCTTCTCTGCAGGACAACGGCCCTGACGCTTAGGGCCCATCCGCCACCAGGCTTTGCAGAAGCTTGCACACACCTCTCGCTGACATGATGGTTGGGGACTGAAGCCAATGGGCACTTAGTTTTCAAAGCTCAGACTGTGGCATGGGAAACCGGCTTACATACCACACAGACCAACCTGGGCCTCTCTGGAGCGGCCACGTAGTAGCAGACGAAAGCGACTTTTTTGCACTGCCAAGCTAAATTCGTTGTATGCGGGCGTTTTCCTGACAGCCAGGCTTCCTCAGCAAGGCCTCGCGCGAATGGCCACCCAAGCGAGCGCACGCCGCTCAGCACACACAGAGCTCTGCGCAGCAGACTCCACTCAGGCGCTTAGAGTGCAGGCACACACGGCAGACACGGGAAGCACATTGCAAGCGGAATTCGTTGTATGCGGGCAACTTTCTGACAGCCAGGCTGCCTCAGCAAGGCCTCACGCGAATGGCCACCCAAGCGAGCGCACGCCGCTCGGCACACACAGAGCTCTGCGCAGCAGACTCCACTCAGGTGCTTAGAGTGCAGGCACACAGGGCAGACACGGGAAGCACTTTGCAAGCGGAATTCGTTGTATGCGGGCAACTTTCTGACAGCCAGGCTGCCTCAGCAAGGCCTCACGCGAATGGCCACCCAAGCGAGCGCACGCCGCTCGGCACACACAGAGCTCTGCGCAGCAGACGTCACTCAGGCGCTTAGAGTGCACGCGCACACGACAGACACGGAAAGCACATTGCAAGCTCAGTTTCAACTTCCACCGCCACGGCTTCAATGATTCCTTGGATGGGCCATCCCGCACTGGTTTCTTTCACTCACATAAGCTGAATCCATAGCTGGCTTGCCTCCACTGCTGTCATTTCAAAGCATCTTGTTCTGCAGCTTCCTGTGTGGCTAGTGCGAAGGCCTATTCGCGGCTCACTTAGGTCTCTGAGACAGAGGGCGTACAGAGAAGACCGCCTTCTACTGCAATGTTTACTGTTTTCCTTATCACGTAGGAGCAAGTTGCATGCAAGGCGAAAGCAGCCTAGTATTTCTCTCAGGGAGGGTCTCCTCAGTGCACGGTGGATTGTTTTCCCCAGCAGAGTTTGGCACAAGGCTCTCCCGCAGCAGTTTCTGACAGATTACTACAAAGGCATCGTCAGGGCCTTGCTATTAAAGGGATGACGTGGCTCTTTGCACCCTCAGGAAACAACGCCCTCCTGGAGGATTACAAACCTGTGGCGAAAACGGACAAGCATGAGAGGCTACCTTCTGTGCACTTGAATGCAGAAGTCCCTCAACGCACAGCACATCACACCGAGAACATAACTGCACGCTATACACGTGAACCACGGTTCTCAGAGTGAACACAACACCCACAGTGAGGCCCACTGACCAAGCTTGACCATACACAGTACACGCATCACAAAGTACACTCATTGCTCAAGGAGCCAACCACGCACACAACCTGTCAAACACAACCACACACATAGCAACCCCCATGCAAAACACACACAAACCACCACAGAAAGAAACACCGAATTTATGCAACACACATTTCACACAAGTGCACACATCACTCCAAACACACATAAAACATACAGCACACAGAGCCTCGCAGAATGCACAATGCCAAACACGCAACATATACACAAGATATCGGTCATAACACGCAATATCTCACTCAACTTGCAAAACACACAGACCACAGAACACACAGAGTAGGACACACACAAGACAAACACAAATCACAGAACAACACAGCACACGACACACACAGAAAGTACCACAACTCCTAACACACACGACACTCCCAAATCCATGGGCAAAACACATATAACCAACCAAGAAGACAAGTAGCACCCATTTCACACACTACGCACTACACACACAATCACGCACAGACACACCACACATACATCCTCACACAGGAGCACAACGCAGTGCACACACACACAACACAGAAACACGCCACACAACAGACACCATAAACACACCACACCCTTGAAAGGCAGGCACATAGCTACTGCTCACAATACGCGCGATAAACACTGCACAGACCGCAGACTGCGCACAAGAGACGTACAAAACAAGCACAACCACACACAGTCAACACATCTCACATCATGTGCATAACTCAAACAGCCAAACACACACACACAGCCTCTCTAACACAACAGCACACAAATCACAATCTCACACACACAAAACTGACACAGCACCTACAAGTGCACACACGCAACTGACGAAAACACATGCAACACACATAGAACGCACTACACACAACACGCACAACCACAAGCATACAATACTGCGCACACGCAGACCCACACGCAGACAGCACGAACGAAAACGCACAAACACACACACACAACATGCACATGCACACAACACGTCCGACACAAGGCAAACTCAACTTTGCACACAGTGCTCAAATTACACAGCCCACCCAACATCGACCCAGTATGCAACACACGGAAAGCCGAAAGACAGCACTCGCACAACCCAGAACACAGTACACAACACAGCAGACAACAGAAAGACCAGACACACATTTCACACTACACATTAGACGGGAAGCCACACACCAAACGCACAACATATGCAACCGCCAACAGAGAACTCATCAAAAAAGGCGAAATGTACAATGCACGAAGAACCACTCAACACACACCACTCACAAATACCAACATCTCACATAACACACAGCACAGTGAAAAATACACAGAACTGTGCACTCAGCAAGCAGTGAGGAACACATACCGCACATACTACATACAAGATACACACAGCACGGACAACACACAACACAGAAGACAAGCAGGTCCCGCAGGCCGTCGGCAATACATCGCCAAGCACACAAGAACACAGCGTACCGCAACAGAATTCTACTCTGTATTTGGCGATTCCACTCTGTATGAGTTAGGAGAAAGTAGCTGCAAGTGTTAGAGCGTGAAGTTAGAGCTCAGTTACCCCAGAACAATTTTCCATTGCACGTTTGAATTAAGCCTCGCTAGCCATAAAGAGGAGCTTCCTTGACAGATTCTCCTAGTGCTGCCTGCTTTTCGCCTGTGGAACAGAACCTCCAAACGTCCTGCTTCCAATGAATGCTGTACAGAAAGCAACTTGCCCCGCCTCTTCCCCTGAGGCTGGGCGGAAGACCTCTTCACAGTATCCCTGTGTCTGGGAGTAGAAGTGTGTATAAGAAGCTCGCCTTGACACAGCAGTGTTTAGCTGCCAGTCTGGATATGGCTGAGCAGGAAATCCCTTGAACTGAGACAGCCTCAGATCCTTCTCTGCAGGACAACGGCCCTGACGCTTAGGGCCCATCCGCCACCAGGCTTTGCAGAAGCTTGCACACACCTCTCGCTGACATGATGGTTGGGGACTGAAGCCAATGGGCACTTAGTTTTCAAAGCTCAGACTGTGGCATGGGAAACCGGCTTACATACCACACAGACCAACCTGGGCCTCTCTGGAGCGGCCACGTAGTAGCAGACGAAAGCGACTTTTTGCACTGCCAAGCTAAATTCGTTGTATGCGGGCGTTTTCCTGACAGCCAGGCTTCCTCAGCAAGGCCTCGCGCGAATGGCCACCCAAGCGAGCGCACGCCGCTCAGCACACACAGAGCTCTGCGCAGCAGACTCCACTCAGGCGCTTAGAGTGCAGGCACACACGGCAGACACGGGAAGCACATTGCAAGCGGAATTCGTTGTATGCGGGCAACTTTCTGACAGCCAGGCTGCCTCAGCAAGGCCTCACGCGAATGGCCACCCAAGCGAGCGCACGCCGCTCGGCACACACAGAGCTCTGCGCAGCAGACTCCACTCAGGTGCTTAGAGTGCAGGCACACAGGGCAGACACGGGAAGCACTTTGCAAGCGGAATTCGTTGTATGCGGGCAACTTTCTGACAGCCAGGCTGCCTCAGCAAGGCCTCACGCGAATGGCCACCCAAGCGAGCGCACGCCGCTCGGCACACACAGAGCTCTGCGCAGCAGACGTCACTCAGGCGCTTAGAGTGCACGCGCACACGACAGACACGGAAAGCACATTGCAAGCTCAGTTTCAACTTCCACCGCCACGGCTTCAATGATTCCTTGGATGGGCCATCCCGCACTGGTTTCTTTCACTCACATAAGCTGAATCCATAGCTGGCTTGCCTCCACTGCTGTCATTTCAAAGCATCTTGTTCTGCAGCTTCCTGTGTGGCTAGTGCGAAGGCCTATTCGCGGCTCACTTAGGTCTCTGAGACAGAGGGCGTACAGAGAAGACCGCCTTCTACTGCAATGTTTACTGTTTTCCTTATCACGTAGGAGCAAGTTGCATGCAAGGCGAAAGCAGCCTAGTATTCTCTCAGGGAGGGTCTCCTCAGTGCACGGTGGATTGTTTCCCCAGCAGAGTTTGGCACAAGGCTCTCCCGCAGCAGTTTCTGACAGATTACTACAAAGGCATCGTCAGGGCCTTGCTATTAAAGGGATGACGTGGCTCTTTGCACCCTCAGGAAACAACGCCCTCCTGGAGGATTACAAAACTGTGCCGAACACGGACAAGCACGAGAGCCTACCTTCTGTGCAGTTGAATGCAGAAGTCCCGCAGCGCACAGCACATCACACCGAGAACATAACTGCACGCTATACA